>NW_026948159.1:0-235000 GCF_963921235.1 Mobula hypostoma | reverse complement strand
TGGAGATAGGGAGAGGGAGAATGATGGTTAGCGATAGAGACAGATGGAGATAGGGAGACAGAGATATGGAGTTGGAGATAGGGAGATAGAGAGAGAGATGGGAGAGAGATGGAGATTGGGAGAAAGAGATAAAGATAGGGAGAGGGGGATAAGGGGATAAATAGAGGGAAGGAGATAGATAGGTAGATAGATAGACATCGGTCCATAAAGTCATTGACACATACAAGACCCAGGGAGGGCTCTTTCTTAACCCCCCCCCACCCACCTCTCTCTCCCGCTCCCTCCCCCCCTCTCTCTCTCTCCCTCTCTCTCTGTCGGTCTATCTGTGTGTGTTGGAAGTCTGGATGAGCCCGTTGCCCGTGTGGGTGTCTCCGTGCATGGATCTCCGTTGAGCTGTGTGTCCATTCACGCATCCAGTGCCTCCACATTCTCTGATACAGATCCCCGGCACATACGCGCTCTCTCACACACACATCCCCCCTCCAGCCCTCCACCGGCGCCAGCCTCGCAGTAACACGACATTCGGGAGGGGTCTTTTAACTCACATGCCAGATCACGAAGAAGATGAGGGAAGCGCACAGCACCAAAGTCAACATGTAGCAGAAAGCGGCGAAGGTGAAAGCCATTTCGAAGCGGCCGCTCCACCTGTTCCCGGCCGCCGCCGTGACCGTTCTTCCCCGTGTGTGTGTCTTTCTCTCGCCCTGTGGGGGTGTGTGTCTTCGTCCTCGGAGAAGGGGAAACGGACCCCCGTCTCTCTCTCTGCCCCCTTCAGCCTCGCTCTCCCTCGCTCATCGGGAACTTTTGTGGGGCTGAGGGGGAGAGAGCCGATCTCCGCCGCGCTGCCGACTTCAGCCCGCTCTTCGCGCTCCACTGACGCACTCGGTATTCCTCCTCGCCCCTCTTCCGACACTCGACCCCCGGGGGGCTCGGGGATGCGAGCGACTGAGGAGACCCCACACCTTATTCCAGGGGAGAGAGCGCGGGGGTGGAGCGAGGGAGAGAGAAAAGACCCACGGAGGAGGGAGGGGGTGGGAATGCGAGATGGCCCCCACCCCCGGTGAGTGTCTGCTGCCGCCGTTCCACCCACACTACGTAGCCAGGTGCCCCCTCCACCCAGGAAAAAATATATACTATCTGGTGGAAGGTGTGGCGTTTGGCGGGGGCGGTAACATCCTCTCCCCCTCTCCCGACCTCCCCAGTCTGTGGGGGTTGTAAATTCATCAGAATTCCCCACCCCGGATATAGAGGGGTCGGGAAGCCTGGGGTGGACGTGTCCTGGGTGGTGGGGGACGTGTTGGGTCTGGGGGGGGGAGTCTAATGGGTGGGGGGAGAGCGGGCGGTCTTCGGGGTCCCGCGCAGTCAGAGGCAAGGACTGGGGTTTCCATTAAGAGAGTAAAATATTTGACAGTGCCGAGGAATAGCCGGTGGGGGGAGGTGTGAAATTGTGCAGGTGCATCTGAGCTCCCTTCCCCCTCCCCATCTTCCACTCCCTCTCTTTCTCCATTCCCCCTCCCTCTTCCCTCTCTCTCTCTCTCTCCTTTCTCCTTCCCCCTGTCTCTTTTCTCCTTCTGTCCCTTTCCCTCTCTCCCTCTCTTCTCTTTCTCTCTCTCCCTTCCCCTTTATCTCTTTCCCTTTCTCCCCATCTCTCTCTCCCTCCCTTCCCTTCTATCTCTTTCTTTTTCTCACTCCCTTGCTTTCCCTCTGTCTCGCTCTCTCCCTCCCTTTCCTTCCCTTCCTGTCTATCTTTGTCTCTCTCACTCTCTCTAATGGCTGACTCACTATCTCTGTGTTACTGTGTGTGAGAGAGAGATAGTCTATCTCTCTCTGTCTGTAATAACAAAGGCTCTACATCTCCCCTTAGCTCCCCCTCTCCATCTCTGACTGTCTCTGTTTTCCTTTCTGTCACACACAGTCTCTCTCTCCCCCTCTCCCTCCCTCCCTGTCGCTGCCTCACGAATTCACATTCTCGCTCCATCGTCTTCTGCATCTCTTTGTCTCTCTCTCTCACACTGACACGCGCACACAGTCTCCTCTGCATTCTCGTCTCTCTCATTTTGCCCCATCCGTCACTCACCGTCTCCCCACTCTCTCTCTCTCCTCACCTCTCCGTCTCTGTCTCCCTCATTCCCCCTCTCTCCTTTACCATGAATCCCTGCATCAGTCTGGTCTTTGTCTCTGCCTCACTCTCTCTCAGCTCAGCCGCGCTCCTTGTACTTTGGCAATTCCCCCTCTCTCTCCCCTCTCGTGTCTGTCTCTCTCTCATCTCTCTCTCTCTATCTCTCTCTCGTCCTCTCTCACTCTTTCTCTCTCTCTCTCCCCTCCATCTCTCTCTCACTCTGTGCAATATCATCCCCTTCCTCTCAATCTCTATCTCTATCTATCTCTCTCTTTCTCTCTCCCACCCTTCCTTCCCTCTCTCTCGCTCTGTCTGCCAATATCACCCCCTACTCTCTATCTCTCTCAATCTCCATTTTTCTCTATCTCTCCATCACTCTCTCCCACTGTCCTCTCTCTCTCTCTGCCAATATCACTCTCAATCTATAACTCTCTATCTTTGATTCTACATAGCCCCTTCCCCTTCCCCCTCACCCCCTCTCCCCCATCTCCCTATCTGTCCTATAATTACTCCCCTTTGTTATCTCTCAGTCCTTCTCCCTGATTATGTTTAATATTTATGAGCAACTGTTACCTCTGTTGATGTTAATTAAAATATTTACTCCTCTTCTGTGTAATAAGTGATAGAACAAAGAACTTTATAGCACTGGACAGTCCCTTTGCACCACAGTGTTGGGCCAAACTTTTAACCTACTCTCAGATCAATCTAACCCCTCCCTGCCACATAACCCTCCACTTTTCTATCATCCATGTGTCTGTCTAAGAGTCTCTTAAATGTACCTAATGTATCTGTCTCTATACCACTCCTGGCAGGACGTTCCACACACCCACCACTTACCCCCGATCACCTTAAATGTCCCTAATGTATCTGTCTCTACACTACCCCTGGCAGGACGTTCCACACACCCACCACTTACCTCCCATCACCTTAAATGTCCCTAATGTATCTGTCTCTACAGCACCCCTGGCAGGACGTTCCACACACCCACCACTTACCCCCGATCACCGTAAATGTCCCTAATGTATCTGTCTCTACACTACCCCTGGCAGGACGTTCCACACACCCACCACTTACCTCCGATTACCTTAAATATCCCTAATGTATCTGTCTCTACACCACCCCTGGCAGGACGTCCCACACACCCACCACTTACCTCCGATTACCTTAAATATCCCGAATGTATCTGTCTCTACACCACCCCTGGCAGGACGTTCCACACACCCACCACTTACCTCCCATCACCTTAAATGTCCCTAATGTATCTGTCTCTACCCCACCCCGGCAGGACGTTCCACACACCCACCACTCTCTGCCTGAAGAACCTACCTCTGACATCCCCCTCCCTGGACTTTCGTCTGATCATTTTGAAATTATGCCCTCTTTGTATTAGCCATTTCTGTCCTGGGAGAAGTCTCTGGCTCGATCTATGCCTCTGATCACGGGGCAATATGATATAGACCTTAGCTGTGGCTCAGTGTTTCATGCAGACAGTAATCTAGTCATAGTCATAGTCAGACTTTATTGATCCCGGGGGAAATTGGTTTTCGTAACAGTTGCACCATAAATAAGAAATAGTAATAGTAAATAGTAATAGTCATAGAAATAATAAATAGTAATATAGTAATAAATAGTTAAATAGTAATATGTAAATTATGCTAGTAAATTATGAAATAAGTCCAGGACCAGCCTATTGGCTCAGGGTGTCTGACCCTCCAAGGGAGGAGTTGTAAAGTTTGATGGCCACAGGCAGGAATGACTTCCTATGACGCTCTGTGTTGCATCTCGGTGGAATGAGTCTCTGGCTGAATGTACTCCTGTGCCCACCCAGTACATTATGTAGTGGATGGGAGACATTGTCCAAGATGGCATGCAACTTAGACACCATCCTCTTTTCAGACACCACTGTCAGAGAGTCCAGTTCCATCCCACAACATCACTGGCCTTACGAATGAGTTTGTTGATTCTGTTGGTGTCTGCTACCCTCAGCCTGCTGCCCCAGCACACAACAGCAAACATGATAGCACTGGCCACCACAGACTCGTAGAACATCCTCAGCATCGTCCGGCAGATGTTAAAGGACCTCAGTCTCCTCAGGAAATAGAGACAGCTCTGACCCTTCTTGTAGACAGCCTCGGTGTTCTTAGAATTAAAAGGTGTTACTGATTGACATCGCACTTACTGTAAAAAGGACACAGTCAGGATTGCACCTTGCTTGTGTCAGGCCAAATCTCACCTGTCACTGCTGCCTGTTGTTATCTGCCTGTACCACCTGTCTGCCGCTGTCTGTGTCTGTCTATGGGTGACAGCTCCCAGCTGCATCTGCATGTAGATCAGGGTTAATATCACCGGCCAAGCACAACAATAAAAATCATGAATTACAACCAGGAGTGTGTGCATATACAAATCGTTATGTGCGATCATGATTGTTCTTAGCAATTTTTTCTACAGAAGTGTTTTGCCATTGCCTTCTTCAGGGCAGTGTCTTTACAAGATTGGAGGGTTGTGACTAGTGGTGTCCCACAAGGATCTGTTCTGTGACCTCTACTTTTCGTGATTTTTTATTAACGACCTGGATGTGGGGGTAGAAGGGTGGGTTGGCAAGTTTGCAGACGACACAAGTTGGTGGTGTTGTAGATAGTGTAGAGGATTGTCGAAGATTGCAGAGAGACATTGATAGGATGCAGAAGTGGGCCGAGAAGTGGCAGATGGAGTTCAACCCGGAGAAGTCTGAGGTGGTACACTTTGGAAGGACAAACTCCAAGGCAGAGTATAAAGTAAATGGCAGGAAACTTGGTAGTGTGGAGGAGCAGAGGGATCTGGGGGTACATGTCCACAGATCCCTGAAAGTTGCCTCACAGGTAGATAGGATAGTTAAGAAAGTTTACAGGGTGTTAGCTTTCATAAATCAAGGGATAGAGTTTAAGAGTCATGAGGTAATGATGCAGCTCTATAAAACTCTGGTTGGGCCACACTTGGAGTACTATGCCCTTTAAAGTTGCTGATGAATGCAGCAGGCCAGGCAGCATCTCTAGGAAGAGGTACAGTCGACGTTTCGGGCCGAGACCCTTCGTCCTGCCGAAGGGTCTTGGCCCGAAACGTCGACTGTACCTCTTCCTAGAGATGCTGCCTGGCCTGCTGCGTTCACCAGCAACTTTGATGTGTGTTGCTTGAATTTCCAGCGTCTGCAGATTTCCTCGTGTTTACTATGCCTAGTTCTGGTCACCTCACTATAGGAAGGATGTGGAAGTATTGGAAAGGGTACAGAGGAGATTTACCAGGATACTGCCTGGTTTAGAGAGTATGCATTATGATCGGAGATTAAGGGAGCTAGGGCTTTACTCTTTGGAGAGAAGGAGGATGAGAGGAGACATGATAGAGGTGTACAAGTTATTAAGAGGAATAAATAGAGTGGATAGCCAGTGCCTCTTCCCCAGGGCACCACTGCTCAATACAAGGGGACATGGCTTTAAGGTAAGGGGTGGGAAGTTCAAGGGGGATATTAGAGGAAGGTTTTTTACTCAGAGAGTGATTGGTGCGTGGAACGCACTGCCTGAGTCACTGGGGGTGGCAGATACACTAGTGAAATTTAAGAGACCACTAGACAGGTATATGGAGGAATTTAAGGTGGGGGGTTACGTGGGAGGCAGGGTTTAAGGGTCGGCACAACATTGTGGGCTGAAGAGCCTGTACTGTGCTCTACTATTCTATGTTCTATCTTTAAGATGGGTTCAATACTCGTCAGAGATCGTCTGCCTGGCATCAGTGGTCACATAACCAGGACTTGTGATCCGCACCGGCTGCTCATACGACCATCCACCACCTGATCCCACGGCTTCACGTCACCCTGATCGGGGGCTAAGCAGGTGCTACACCTTGCCCCAGGGTGACCTGCAGGCCAACAGAGGGAAGGAGCACCTTACACCTCCTTTGGTAGACACGTGTCTCCATCCTGCCACCTCACTCTATATTCATTAAATTAAATCAGTAGTGTAAAAAGAGAAAAAGCAGTGAGGTAGTGTTCATGGGGTCAATGTCCATTCAGAAATCTGATGGCGGGGGGAAGAAGCTGTTCCTGAACCATTGAGTGTGTGTCTTCAGGCTCCTGTACCTTCACTCTGTTTGGATGTGACAGTGGCCACACCCCGGTACACCTCTTCAACGGGTGGGATAAACCAGGAGAAGGTAGCCAGGAACCTCCAGCCCCGGTGAGACGGGGATATGCCGACCCCAGCAGTTCCAAGGGAGATGGGTGGGTGGGGTCAGCTCCGAGGCCCAACAGCCAGGCAGGCGGTCCTGCAACGCTCCGTGGAGAGCGGAGGGCAATGACAGGGCACAGAAGGCGATGTGGCTGTCCACTGCAGCCCAGGAAGTCTCCGGCCGCGGCCATACTTCAGGCCGTGGGTCCAAGACTTCTGAGGCCAAGAGAGTGGAAGTGCCCCAGAAAGAGCAATGGCTCTTTCACTGTAAAGCTCCTCCCGTACAGGTTATGTCACCTCCTCCCTGATGGTCACTATGAGAAGATCCTGGGTGATGCGGGTCCTTAATGATGGATGCCGCCTTCTTGAAGCATCGCCCAGTGAAAGTCTCTGCCGCATCTGCTCCCAGGATGAGGCTTTCCGTTCCAGGATATCTCAAATGTCCTCTTTCTTTAAGGATCATGGTTTCCCTTCTGCCGCCATCAATGATGCCCTCACCCACATCTCCTCCATTTCCCGCACTTCGGCCCTCACCCCATCCTCCCACCAACACAACAGGGACAGAGTTTCCCTTGTCCTCACCTACCACCCCACCAGCCTCCGGATCCAGCACATTATCCTCCGCAACTTCCGCCACCTTCAACAGGACCCCACCACTAAGCACATCTTTTCCTCTCCACCCCTCTCCGCTTTCCGCAGGGATCAGTCCCTCCACGACTCATTTATCCGCACGTCCATCCCCACGAATCTCCCACCCGGCACTTATCCCTGTAAGCGCAAGTGCTACACCTGTCCCTACACCTCCTCTCTTGCCACCGTTCAGGGCCCCAAACAGTCCTTCCAGGTGAGACAACACGTCACTTGTGAGTCTGTTGGGGTTGTCTATTGCATTCGGTGCTCCCGGTGCGGCCTCCTCTACATCGGTGAAACCCGACGCAGATTGGGGGACCGCTTCGTCGAGCACCTCCACTCCGTCCGCCACAAAAGACAGGATCTCCCAGTAGCCACCCACTTCAATTCTGCTTCCCATTCCCATTCAGCTATGTCCATACATGGCCTCCTCTACTGCCATGATGAGGCTAAACTCAGGTTGGAGGAGCAACACCTCATATACCGTCTAGGTAGTCTCCAGCCCCTTGGTATGAACATAGAATTCTCCAACTTCCGGTAATTCCCTCCCCCTCCCTTCCCCTATCCCTATGTCACTCTGCCCCCTCACCCAGCTGCCTATCACCTCCCTCATGGTTCCGCCTCCTTCTACTACCCATTGTGTTTTCCCCTTTTCCTTCTTCACCTTTCCTGCCTGTCACCTCCCTGCTTCCCCTCCCCCTCCCCTTTATCTTTCCCCTTCCTGGTTTTTCACCTGGCACCTACCAGCCTTCTCCTTCCCACCCTCCCCCCACCTTCTTTATAGGGCCTCTGCCCCTTCCCCCTGTAGTCCTGACGAAGGGTTCCGCCCCGAAACATCGACTTATCACTTCTACGGATGCTGCTCGACCTGCTGAGTTCCTCCAGCGTGTTGTGAGGGTTGCTTTGACCCCTGCATCTGCAGAGTATTTTGTGCCCAATGAAAGTGCCCTGGATGCTGGTGAGGCTGGCGCCCGTGACAGAGCTGGGCAAGTTTACAACCTCCTGCATCTTATTTCACTCCTATGCGGTGGCCCCTCCACAGAGGGTGATGCAGTCAGTCAGAATGGTCTCCACAGTACATCTGTAGAAATTCATGATATATCGATTCCCCTCAGGTACCCTGGAGCACAGGAGAATGAGGAGAGATCTTACCCCTCACTCTAAACATGGCGATCTCTTGGTCTGTCTGCTCCATTGTGTTTGTACTGCATTCTCACTCTCCGTCACTGTGTGAGGCAGTCTTCTTGCCCCCACTCCGATTTCTTCCCACCCACGTCTCTTCGTTCCTCTTGGCTTTTCTCACCCATTCCAGGGATCTGGGCCTCACTTGGCAGGGCCAGCGTTTATCACCCACCACTAACTGCTCCTCGGTGGGCGGGAGGGGTAGGGAGGAATTGGTCAACCCCTTAATCTGCTGCAGTCGTTCTGGTGAGGGGCTCCCACAGTGCCCAGTGATGGTGAAGGAACAGCAGCACGGTTTCGAGCTGGGACAGCGTGCGTGACTGGGAGGGGAACCTGGAGCTGGTGGTGCCGACTGCTCCTGGTGGGAGAGGTGACGTGTTCGTGAGGGCCGTTGGGACAGACCGGATGAGTAACTCGCAGCGTGTTGGCGGCTAACTTTCATTAGGAGTTCGAGGAGATTTGCTTTGTCACCAACGACACTGGCAAACTTCTACAGAGCATTCTGGCTGGCTGCATCACCGTCTGGGTGCCGGGTGGTGGGAAGCTACTGCACAGGATCGAAGTAAGTCGCAGAGAGTTGTAAACTCAGTCAGCTCCATCGTGGGCACCGGCCTCCCCAGCATCCAGGATGTCTTCAAGGAGCGATGCCTCAGAGCGAGGGCCTGAAGACCCCACTTCATCAAGAACAGCTTCTTCCCCACTGCCGTCTCCATCCAAATGGTGATACCTCAAAAAGGCAGCATCCATTAGTAAGGACCCCCACCACCCAGGATATTCCGTCTTCTCATTGCTACCATCAGGTTCACATTTGGCGATGAACAGGTTAATGCCTTATGTCTAAAATATCGTGATTTTCTAGCTAAAAATACTGTAATAGTTAGACAGTTTAATGATTTCAAATTTTCCGTGCAAGAAAAAATTAAACCCAAACTGGTTTCAAACTTTGCTCAAATGGTACTTCAAAGTGAACAGTTTTGCGACCGTGCACAGTTGATGGACATTGGGGGAACCTTTCTTGCGTCTAGTGCGGACTGTGAGTGAGGTTTTAGCCTAATGAATCAACTCAAAAACAAGCTGAGAAACCGTTTAGGTGAATGTCATTTGGGTATGTTAATGAGAATCAAAAACTATCATAGAACCATAGAACATTACAGCACAGAAACAGGCCTTTTGGCCCTTCTTGGCTGTGCTGAACCATTTTTCTGCCTAGTCCCACTGACCTGCACCTGGACCATATCCCTCCATACACCTCTCATCCACGTACCTGTCCAAGTTTTCCTTTTTCTTCTTTTTTGTGATTTATTTTTTATTGAATTTCATCATCAAACAAACATTTCCATAAGATGTATTTCAGATACTGTACATATATATCATATAATCATATTTGTCACAAATCTCCACATAATATTTATCTGATAAAAAGGAGAGGAAAGGAAGAACAACCGAAAGAAGCAAACTACGTACAGAGTAGGGAGTGATTTTTTTTACAACATATTCATTGACTCGTGAGAATAAAATCAGGCCTGTGAGGTGTTATGTAGTTAAACCATTTTTTCCAGTATGAATCAAATTCTTCCAACTTATGATTAACAGATGCTGTTATCTTGTCCATTTTGTAAATGTCCGTGGTAATTTCAATCCATACATTTAGAGTTGGGCTTTTCCTGGTAAGGGTCATTTTACCAGCCACCAGCAGTACATTCATTAAATATTTATCTCTTTTCAACCGTTCTTGAGGTATATACCCAAAATATATAACCCCCCTGTTTGCTGGAGAAATTGTGGAAATCAAAATGCAAACCATTATATTTTCTGGGAATGCCCTGTTATCAAAGACTATTGGAATGGGACACATAATGCCCTACAAGACATCTTTAAATGTGAAATACCCTTTGAGAGTAAGACCATATCAATTGGAGGGAAGTTCTGTTAGTCTAGATAGAGTTTACAAAGAATGGGTAAATGCCAAAGACAGGAGAGAGAAAAAATAACTGTGACTTAAATATGCTATTTTGTTGTTGTTCTGAGCATTTTTATGTCAAATATTTTGTAAACCTACATAAACTGTGCCATATGTGCATTCAGTGCGCACATACTTTTGTCACAGGAAAAAAATTTGCACAACATAAGATTTTTGCGCACACTGACTACTAAAAATTAGAGGGAACATTGCTCTCCACTACACATCTACAGAAGATTGCCAAAGTTTTAGGTGCCACGCTGAATCTTTGCAAACTCCTGAAGCTGTAGAGACGCTGCCGTGCTTTTCTCATAATTGCAATTGCAAGCTGGGTCCAGGACAGATTTTCTGAAATAATAACACCAAGGAATTTAAAGTTGCTGACCATATCCACCTCTGATCCCCTGATAAGGACTGGTTCCTGGGCCTCTGTTTTCTTCCTCCTGAAGTCAATACTCAGCTCCTTGGTCTTGCTGGCATTGAGTGAGACAGATTTCCAGTCTCCCTCCTCTATGCTGACTCGTCACCAACTTTGATTCAGCTTACAAGGCATGGTTAGTAAGTACGCACGTCACGCTAAAATAGCTGGTGTGGTAGACAATGTAGAGCGGGGGTCCCCAACCTATTTTGCACCGCGGACCGGTTTAATATTGACAATATTCTTGTGGACCGGCCGAGCAGTGGGCCGGGGGGGGGGGGGGGGCGTGTTCAAGTAGGGTCGCCAACTTTCTCACTCCCAGATAAGGAACAAAAGTAGCAGTCAAATACGGGACACTTGTGTTTACCCCGAGAAAGACTACCGTGACCATGAAGCCTTGCCCGGGCACCTGTGTACGCATGTGTGACGCGTGCATACATGACGTGCACGTGCACGATTTTTTTCTCTACAAATCAGTTTTGGCTTAATCTTCCCGATTCTGTTAAGTGAAACTACACTGTACATTATTTCTACTTTATATAGGCTGTGTGTTTATCATATCATTCCTGATCTTACTATACGTTAGTGTTATTTTAGGCTTTATGTGTTATTCGGTATGATTTGGTGGGTTATTTCAAGTTCAACAGTGCGTGACAGGGAATGAGGAAAGGTGCAGCTGACTCATATCATTTCATATCGCCAAATTATATCGTTTCCACGCAGCCCGGTAGCACATGCTTTGTGGCCTGGGGACCACTGATGTAGAGGGTGAAAAATCACTGGTGGTCTTGATCAGCCCGGTAACGAAAGCAGAGGCCCAAATGGATTTCAACGTGAGGTATTGCGATTGGGGAGATCAAACCAGAGAACGCAGAATATGGTGAATGATAGTACCCTGGAAAAGAGGGATCGAGGAGAGCACATGGTTAGTTCACTGATCCCGCTAAGCCACGCAGTGACTGAAATGCTCCTGAGCACGTGGCCTTTGTTGCCGTGTTAATGTTAACATCGTTTAGAAATCTTCCAGCCCTTCAAGCCGTGCTGTCCAGCAACCCCCGATTTAACCCCATCCCAGAGGTTCCTTGCACTTTTATGCCATGGAACCTTACCATTAACCGAGGGGTCTGTGGGCCCAGGTTGGGAACCCCTGTCCTAGCCTAATCACAGGACAATTTACATTGACCAATTAATCTGCCAGCCCATACATCTTCAAAACCAGAGCACCCGGAGGAAACCTACACAGTCACGGGGAGAATGTTCAAACTCCCTACAGGCAGTGACGGGAATTGAACCTGGGTCTCCTGCACTGTAAAGCGTTGTGCTAACCACTACTCTACCAGGCTGCTCTAAAATTATCCAACATAATTTTGAAATCTATGTTAATATAATTGTGAAATACTCTGTAATTAATTATGTGTTAATGGATCTAATCGATAAAGTTTCTAAATAACAAATGTACTACAACCTTTACTTTGAAACATTTTAGAACTTCAACATACTTACATTGTCGGTGTTTCAAGTTACAACACTTACAAATTGTAACAATAAACGCAGAATGGAAGTCAGTAGTCTTTGTTATAAACAGTTGGCCTGCTGAATGCCGATGCCATCTAGTCAAAATATCTTACTTTTGCCATTGTGCCTGTCGGTTGTTGTGACTGCCTGGCATTGTTCACTTGTGTTGTGAGTTGTTGTTTGTGTTCATTTGATGAGTATATTACAAAAAAAACACACACACATTTACAGAGGCACGCAGTTTTCAGGCCGTGTAAAAATTTCCCACTCAGAGAAATGGTTGATCCGCGCAGCTGTAACGAAAACTAGAAGAAACATTGGAAAACCGTGTCACACACGGAAGTGAAGAAGAGTGTTTGGCACCCTAGCCTTCATGAGTGAGGGAATCGAGTACAAGAGATGGGATGTAATACTGCAGTGGTATAAGACGGGGGTGAGGCTGCAGTTGGAGTATTGTGTACTTAGAGTATCTGGTCACCCTGTTGTAAGAAAGATGTTATTAAACTAGAAGGAATGCAGAATATATTTATAAGGATGTTCGGGCCCAAATTACAAGAAGAGGTTGTTTAGGCTAAGATTTCATTGCCTGGAACACAGGAGACTGAGGAGTGACCTGACAGAGGTATATGAAGATCACGAGGGGCTTCAACAGGGTGAAAACACATCATCTTTTTTTCCCCGTGGGTGGGGGGGCGGGGTTTGGTAAAAACAAGAAGGCATGGGTTTAAGATCAGAGGCTAAAGATTTCAAAGGGATATCGGAGGGGCGGGCAGCTTCTTAACAAGAAGTGGGGTGCATATGGGGAATAAGCTGCCCAGAGTAGCGGCTGGGATGGGCATGCATTTGAAAGCCATCCAGGTGAGTGGACGGGTAGAGAGGTTCAGAGGGCTAAGGGGGAACATGGGTTGGTGGGACCATCTCTCTGGGCAACACAGTCAGTATGGAAAAGACGGGTGTTGAAGGGCCTGGATCCTGCCATCTGACTCGAGACCCTTTTGAATACATCCTCCAGAGAATTATGCTGACCCGCTTTTCCCAGTTACAATACTAACTGAAGCCTACCTCCACCCCCCCCCTGCCACCACCTCCAGTATTGATAATGGCTGGGGTCACCTGTCTTGTAAAGAGACTGCTCAGAAGAAGACAATGTCAAACCACTTGTGTAGAGATACTTACCAAGAACAATCATGGTCATGGGAAGACCATGATTAATAATGGCACGGCACATAATGATAATGATGACATTGAAATATAGAGGGAAATGTGTTATTTAATTTGTATGCTTGTTTCACCACACATTCTGGCACCAATATAGTCTACCCAGAATGCCCAGCAGAACAACACAGAAGACAGAAGACAACAACAAGTCCATTCCTCTCTCCCGATCCCACCCACAGACACGAGAGTCCTCCAGCCCCAGGCCTCTGGGCCTTCGGGTTCCAGGCCTCAGACACTGGACTTCACACTCCAGGCTCACAGTCCACCCTCGGGCTTCAGTGTTCGCTATCAGCCCCCGGACTCTTCGATGACGGGACCTGAACTAAAGGCCTGCTGTCTCACCAGCTCTCCATTCCTCCTGCTCGCACAGACATCTGATCCCAGGACTCACCAGCCTGGGACAGCCCAATACCCACGGATGTTCTTTGTCACCCACCCATGTCGCAGGCCTTCAAACCTCCCACTCCGTGTCAGCAAGACCAAGGAGCTGATTACTGACTTCAGGAGGAGGAAACCGGAGGTCCATGAGCCAGTCCTCATCAGAGAATCAGAGGTGGAGAGGGTCACCAGTCACCAACCCTGCATTCTTCACTGCTGTCATTTTGGAGGGCCTGTCCTGCACCCTGCGTGTAACGAAGAAAGCCCAGCAGCATTTCTACTTCCTTAGGAGTTTGCAAAGATTCAACATGGCACCTACAACACTTGCCAAACTTCTGTAGATGTGTGATGGAGAGTATATTGACCCTTGAATGGAAAATCCTACAAACAGTAGTGGATACAGCCCAGTCCATCACGGGTAAAGCCCTGCCCATCACTGAGCACATCTACACGGAGCGGCATCCACCATCAGGGTATGACTGTGTATTTTAAGAGACCCATGGAGCTCCGAAAAATAGAGGGCTATGGGTAACCCTAGGTAATTTCTGAAGTAAGTACATGTTTGGCACAGCATTGTGGGCTGAAGGGCCTGTATTGGGCTGTAGGTTTTCTATGTTTTTATGTTTCTATCAGGAACCCCACCACCCAGGACATGCTCTCTTCTCACTGCTGTCATCGGGAAGGAGGTACAGGAGCCTCAGGTCCCAGACCACCAGGTTCAGGAACAACCATTAGGCTCCTGAATGAGAGGGGATAACTTCACTCAACTTCACTTGCCCCATCACTGAACTGTTCCCACAACCTATGGACTCTTCATCTCATGTTCTCGATATTTATTGCCTATGTATTTGCCATTTATTGTCTTTTGTCAGACCCTGATGGCGTAGTCTTTTATTATTATTCTATGGATTTACTGAGTATAAATGTCAGTGACATATAGGTACTGTGATAATATGTACTGAGTATGGATGTCAGGGTTGTAAACAGTGACGTATATGTACTGTGATAATGAACTTACTTTGATCTTTGAGCCCACAGTGGAGCATCGACACCCACGTCGCTGGCCTTCGAACACGTGGAGGCCGAGGCTCCATCCCCAACTCAAACTCCTCCACGTCCCTGTCCTTAAACCACAACCTGAGCCCTAGCCCCCATTCTCTGCCCCCAACACCAGGACCATATCCCTGTCCTTAAACCACAACCTGAGCCCTAGCCCCCATTCTCTGCCCCCAACACCAGGACCACGTCCCTGTCCCTAAACCACAACCTGAGCCCTAGCCCCCATTCTCTGCCCCCTAAACCACGACCACATCCCTGTCCCTAAACCACAGCCTGACCCCAGACCCCATTCTCTGACCACACCATGACCACATCCCTGTCCCTAAACCACAGCCTGACCCCAGACCCCATTCTCTGACCACACCATGACCACATCCCTGTCCCTAAACCATAACCTGAGCCCTAGCCCCCATTCTCTGCCCACACCATGACCACATCCCTGTGCCTAAACCACAGCCTGACCCCACACCCCATTCTCTGCCCAGAACACCATGAACACATCCCTGTCCCTAAACCACAACCTGAGCCCTAGCCCCCATTCTCTGCCCCGCTAAACCACGACCACATCCCTGTCCCTGAACCACAACCTGACCCCAGATCCCATTCTCTGCCCCCAACACCATAACCACATCCCTGTCCCTGAACCACAACCTGAGCCCTAGCTCCCTTCTCTGCCCCCCTAAACTATAACCACATCAGGGCCACAACCCCAATGGGGATCTCAGCTCAATGCCACCTTGACCGGAGGGTTGTACCATTGCCACAACTGCTGCTGGCAGCACTCACCAATATTTTCTGTCTGTGCTCTTCCTCAGGGATAGATCTGGAGATGTTGTGGGCCAGAGGGTTGCTAAGAAGTCAAGGACAAGGCTCATGTCTATGACAGGGTCATAGAGCATCACAGTACAGAAACTGGCCCTTTGGCCCATCTAGTCCATGCCAAACTATTATTCTGTCCAGTCCCATCAACCTGCACTGGACCATAGCCCTCCATGCCCCTCCCATCCAGGTCACCACCATTCTGTGCCATGTCGTTATGACATCATCGTCCTGTGCTGTGTCATTACGACATCATCATTCTGTGCCATGTCGTTACGACATGTCCGATCATGGGCTTTCCATGACCATGATTGTTCTTGGCAAATATTTTCCTTCAGAAGCACTTTGCCACTTCCTTCTTCTGGGCAGTGTCTTTACAAGACGGGTGACCCCAGCCATTATCAATACTCTTCAGAGATTGTCTGCCTGGTGTCAGTGGTCACATAACCAGGACTTGTGATCTGCACCGGCTGATCATACGACCATCCACCACCTGATCCCACGGCTTCACGTCACCCTGACCAGGGGCTAAGCAGGTGCTACACCTTGCCCCAGGGTGACCTGCAGGCCAGCGGAGGGAAGGAGCACCTCACACCTCCTTTGGTCGAGATTTATCTCCACCCTGCCACCCGAGAGAGAATCAGCAACTTTAAATTCCTCGGTGTTATCATTTCAGAGCTTCTGCTCTGGATCCAGTATGCAAGTGCAATTACGAAGAAGGCAAGACAGTGTCACTACTTTCCTAGAAATTTGCAAAGATTTGGCATCTAAAACTGAGTCACACTGTAGTTCTACAAAGAAACTACAGAACTACAGAGCAAAATATCTAAAAGTTGCTATAAGTTCACAGACAAACGAATGCATAATCGGTGCCCACGTTAGGAGGGAGAGGAGTGGAACCCAGAGTGGCCTTCTGCTGCTGTGGCCCATCCACTTCAGGGTTCAACGTGTTGTGTGTTCAGAGATGCTCTTCTGCACACCACTGTTGTAACGTGTGGTTATTTATGGGCGGGGGGGGGGGTTAAGATAGTGTAGTGGTTAGCACAACGTTTTACAGTACCAGCGACCCGGGCTTGATTCCCATCGCACGGTAGTGTAGTGGTTAACACAACGTTTTACAGTACCAGCGACCCGGGTTCGATTCCCACCGCACGGTAGTGCAGTGGTTAACACAACGTTTTACAGTACCAGTGACCCAGGTTCGATTCCCATCGCACGGTAGTGTAGTGGTTAACACAACGTTTTACATTACCAGTGACCTGGGTTCGATTCCCACCGCACGGTAGTGCAGTGGTTAACACAACGTTTTACAGTACCAGTGACCCGGGTTCGATTCCCATCGCACGGTAGTGTAGTGGTTAACACAACGTTTTACATTACCAGTGACCTGGGTTCGATTCCCACCGCACGGTAGTGCAGTGGTTAACACAACGTTTTACAGTACCAGTGACCCGGGTTCGATTCCCATCGCACGGTAGTGCAGTGGTTAACACAACGTTTTACATTACCAGTGACCCGGGTTCGATTCCCATCGCACGGTAGTGTAGTGGTTAACACAACGTTTTACATTACCAGTGACCCGGGTTCGATTCCCATCGCACGGTAGTGTAGTGGTTAGCACAACGTTTTACAGTACCAGCGACCCGGGTTCGATTCCCATCGCACGGTAGTGTAGTGGTTAACACAACGTTTTACAGTACCAGTGACCCGGGTTCGATTCCCATCACACGGTAGTGTAGTGGTTAGCACAACGTTTTACAGTACCAGTGACCCGGGTTCGATTCCCATCGCACGGTAGTGTAGTGGTTAACACAATGTTTTACAGTACCAGTGACCCGGGTTCGATTCCCATCGCACGGTAGTGTAGTGGTTAGCACAACGTTTTACAGTACCAGTGACCTGGATTCGATTCCCATCGCTGTCTGTATGGAGTTTGTACGTTCTTCCCGTGACCGTGTGAGTTTCCTCCGGGTGCTCCGGTCTCCACCCACAGTCCAATGACATACCGGTCGGTGGTTAATTGGTCATTGTAAATTGTTTCCTGATCAGGCTGGGGTTAAACCAGCATAGGGTGGTGCAGCTGAAAGAGCCTGTTCCTCGTTGTATCTCAGTAAATTCAGTTACTGTCACCTTCCTGTCAGCTTGAACCAGTCTGGCCATTCTCCTCTGACCTCTCCCATTAACGAGGCCTTTTCACCCACAGAACTGCCGCTCACTGGGTGTTTTCACACCATTCTCTGTAAACTCCAGACATTGTTGTGTGTGAAGATCCCAGGAGATCAGCAGTTTCTGAGATACTCAAACCACCCCGTCTGGCACCAACAATCATTCCACTGTCAAAGTCACTGAGATCACATTTCTTCCCCATTCTGATGTTTGGTCTGAACAACAGCTGAACCTCTTGACCGTGTCAGCATGCTGTTATGCACTGAGTTGCTGCCTCGTGCCTCATAAATGAGCTGGTGGACAGGCGTACCTGATAAAGTGGTGACTGTGTGTATCAGGCCCTGGATCGATTCCAGTAGACAATAAGAAACTTACCTGCAGCAATGTCTCAGCAGTCACCAGAACTAAATCTGCATGTTTAGTGAGCAATTAGGAAGGCCTTCCATGCTGAAGACTTCAGTACGTAAAAGCAGAAGACAGGCAATAAGGCAGAGGAGCAGAATTAGGACATTTGGCCCATCGAGTCTGCTCTGCCAGTCCATCATGCCTAATTTAATACCTCTCTCAACCTCATTCTCCTGCCTTCCCTCTCTTACCTTTCACACCCTGACCAATCAAGAATCTATCAACCACTGCTTTAAATATACCCAATGACTTGACCTCCACACTATCTGTGGCAATGAAATCCACAGATTCACCATCCTCTGGCTAAAGAAATTCCTCCTTATCTCTCGACTAAATGGACATCCATCTATTGAGGCTGTGTCCTCTGGTCCTAGACTCCCCACTATAGCAAACATCCTCTCCACATCCACTCTGTCTGTGTCCTCTGGTCCTAGACTCCCCCACTATAGCAAACATCCTCTCCACATCCACTCTGTCTGTGCCCTCTGGTCCTAGACTCCCCCACTGTAGGAAACATCCTCTCCACATCCACTCTATCTGTGTCCTCTGGTCCTAGACTCCCCCACTACAGGAAACAACCTCTCCACATCCACTCTATCTGTGTCCTCTGGTCCGAGACTCCCCCACTATAGCAAACATCCTCTCCACATCAACTCTATCTGTGTCCTCTGGTCCTAGACTCCCCCACTGTAGCAAACATCCTCTCCACATCCACTCTATCTGTGTCCTCTGGTCCTAGACTCCCCGACTATAGCAAACATCCTCTCCACATCTACTCTATCTGTGTCCTCTGGTCCTAGACTCCCCCACTATAGCAAACATTCTCTCCACATCCACTCTATCTGTATCCTCCGGTCCTAGACTCCCCCACTATAGGAAACATCCTCTCCACATCCACTCTATCTGTGTCCTCTGGTCCTAGACTCCCCCACTATAGCAAACATCCTCTCCACATCCACTCTATCTGTGTCCTCTGGTCCTAGACTCCCCCACTATAGCAAACATCCTCTCCACATCCACTCTATCTGTGTCCTCTGGTCCTAGACTCCCCCACGATAGGAAACATCCTCTCCACATCCACTCTATCTGTGTCCTCTGGTCCTAGACTCCCCCACTAGAGCAAACATCCTCTCCACATCCACTATATCTGTGTCCTCTGGTCCTAGACTCCCCCACTAAAGCAAACATCCTCTCCACATCCACTCTGTCTGTGCCCTTTGGTCCTAGACTCCCCACTATAGGAAACATCCTCTGCACATCCACTCTATCTGTGTCCTCTGGTCCTAGACTCCCCCACTATAGGAAACATCCTCTGCACATCCACTCTATCTGTGTCCTCTGGTCTGAGACTCCCCCACTATAGGAAACATCCTCTCCACATCCACTCTATCTGTGTCCTCTGGTCTGAGACTCCCCCACTATAGGAAACATCCTCTCCACATCCACTCTATCTGTGTCCTCTGGTCTGAGACTTCCCCACTATAGGAAACATCCTCTCCACATCCACTCTATCTGTGTCCTCTGGTCTGAGACTCCCCCACTATAGGAAACATCCGCTCCACATCCACTCTGTCTGTGTCCTCTGGTCCTAGACTCCCCACTATAGCAAACATCCTCTCCACATCCACTCTATCTGTGTCCTCTGGTCTGAGACTCCCCCACTATAGCAAACATCCTCTCCACATCCACTCTATCTGTGTCCTCTGGTCCTAGGCTCCCCCACTATAGAAATCATCCTCTCCACATCCACTCTATCTGCGCCCTCTGGTCCTAGACTCCCTCACTATAGGAAACATCCTCTCCACATCCACTCTATCTGTGTCCTCTGGTCCTAGTCTCCCCCACTACAGGAAACATCCTCTCCACATCCACTTTGTCTGTGTCCTCTGGTGCTAGACTCCCCCACTATAGGAAACACCCTCTCCACATCCACTCAAGTATTGTCAACAGTTTTGGGCCCCATATCTCAGAAAGGATGTGTTGTCATTGGAGAGAGTTCAGAGGAGATTCACGAGGATGATTCCGGGAATGAAGGGCTTAACACATGAGGAGTGTTTAGCAGCTTTGGGCCTGTACTCACTGGAATTGAGAAGAATGCAGGGGGGGTGGAACCTACAGAATGTTGAAAGGACTAGCTACGGTGGATGTGGAGGGTATATTTTCTCTTGTGGAGGTATCCAGAACTAGAGGGCACAGCCTCAAAATTGTGGGGTGACCCTTTAGAACAGAGGAAAGGTGGAATTTTTTTTAGCCAGAGAGTAGTGAATCTGTGGAAATCATCTGCCATAAACTGTGGTGGAGGCCAAGTCCGTGGGTATAGTTAAGGCGGAAGTTGATCATTTCCTGATCGGTCAGGGTATCAAAGGATAGGACAGGTGTATGGGGTTGAGTGGGTCCGGGATCAGCATGGTGAAATGGCGGAGTAGACTCAATGGGCTGAATGGCCTAGTTCTGCTCCTATGTGTTATGGTCTTATCCTCAACCTTTCGATATTCGACAGGTTTCAATGAGGCCCACCTACATTCTTCTAAACTCCAGTGAGTACTGACCCAGAGCCATTAGACATTCTTCATACGTTACCCCTTTCATTCCCTGAATCATACTCGTGAACGTCCCCGGACCCTAACGGTTAGCACAACGCTCCACGGCATCCAGCGGTAAGATCAGGGTTCAATTCCCTCCGCTGTCTGTGCATTCTCCTGTAACCGCGTGGGTTTCCTCCGCATGCTCCGGGTTCCTCCCACTGTACGGTTAGGGTTAGGCGTGTTGGTGCCGCAAGCACGGGAACATTTGCGGGCTGCCCAGCGCCATCCACACTGACTTGATTTGTTGCAAGCAACACATTTCACTGAATATTTTGACGTACAGTGCCTATATAAAGTTTTCAGCCCCTCCCCGCCCCGGAAGTTTTCACGTTTATTGTTTTACAACATTGATCACAGTGGATTTAATTTGGCTTTTTTTGACACTGATCAAGAAAAAAAGACTCTTTCGTGTCAAAATGAAAACAGATCTCTACAATGTGATCTAAATTCATTGCAAATATAAAAACACAAGATAATTGAATGCAAGTCGGTACTGTATTTAATAGATGCACCTTTGGCAGCAATTACAGCTTTGAGTCTGGGTGGATAGGTCTCTATCAGCTTTACATATCTGGGCACTGCAATTTTTCCACATTCTTCTTTACAAAACTGCTCAAGCTCTGTCAGATTGCATGGGGATCGTGAGTGAACAGCCCCCTGTAACCCTGCTGAACCTCACATCACAGCGCTAAGTAGTATTGCACCCATATCCCCAAGGTTATGGGGATAAGGCAGGAACTGGATACTGATTGTGGATGATCAGCCATGATCACAGTGAATGGTGGTGCTGGCTCGAAGGGCCGAATGGCCTACTCCTGCACCTATTTTCTATGTTTCTATGTTTCTATGTCTGATGGCCAGGAAGCTCAATTTTGGTTTCATCAGGCCACATAACCTTTTTCCAGCTGACTTCAGAGTCTCCCACATGCCTTCTGCCATATTCTAGCTGAAATTTCATGTGAGAATTTTTCAACAATGGCTTTCTCTTTGCCATTCTCCAATAAAACTGTGACCGGTGAATCACCCAGGCAACAGTTGTTGTTTGCGCAGTCTCTCCTATCTCAGCCACTGAAGCTTGTAACTCCTCCAGAGTTGTCATAGGTCTCTTGGTGCCCTCCCTCGCTAGTCCTCTTCTTGCACGGTCACTCAGATCTTGAGGACAGCCTGCTCAAGGCAGATTTACAACTGTGCCATATTCTTTCCCTTTCTTGATGATTGACCTAACTGTATTCCAAGGGATATTCAGTGAGTTGGAAATTCTCTTGTATCCATGTCTGACTTGCGCTTTTCAATAACCTTTTTTGCACAGTTGCTTGGAGTGTTCTTTTGTCTTCATGGTGTCGATTTTGCCAGGATACTGACTCACCAGCAGCTGGACCCTCCAGATACAGGAGTATTTTTACTACAATCAATTGAAACACATTGACTGCACACAGGTCTCCAAAACCAGATCTCCATTTAACAAATAATGTGACTGGCTGCACCAGTGATGATTTGGTGTGTCATATTAAAGGGGGGCTCCCCCACTATAGGAAACATCCTCTCCACATCCACTCTATCTGTGCCCTCTGGTCCTAGACTCCCCCACTATAGGAAACATCCTCTCCACATCCACTCTATCTGTGCCCTCTGGTCCTAGACTCCCCCACTATAGGAAACATCCTCTCCACATCCACTCTATCTGTGCCCTCTGGTCCTAGACTCCCCCACTACGGGAAACATCCTCTCCACATCCACTCTATCTGTGCCCTCTGGTCCTAGACTCCCCCACTACGGGAAACATCCTCTCCACATCCACTCTATCTGTGTCCTCTGGTCCTAGACCCTCCCACTGTAGGAAACATCCTCTCCACATCCACTCTATCTGTGTCCTCTGGTCTTTGACTCTCCCACCATAGGAAACATACTCTCCACATCCACTCTATCTGTGTCCTCTGGTCCTAGACCCTCCCACCATAGGAAATATCCTCTCCACATCCACTCTATCTGTGTCCTCTGCTCCTAGACTCCCCAACTATAGGAAACATCCTCCCCACATCCACTCTATCTGTGTCCTCTGGTCCTAGACTCCCCAACTATAGGAAACATCCTCCCCACATCCACTCTATCTGTGTCCTCTGGTCCTAGACTCCCCAACTATAGGAAACATTCTCCCCACATCCACTCTATCTGTGTCCTCTGGTTTCGAGACTCCCCCACTATAGGAAACATCCTTTCCACATCCACTCTATCTGTGTCCTCTGGTCCTAGACTCACCCACTATAGGAAACATCCTCTCGACATCCACTCTATCTGTGTCCTCTGGTCCTAGACTCCCCCACTATAGGAAACATCCTCTCCACATCCACTCTATCTGTGTCCTCTGGTCCTAGACTCCCCCACTACAGGAAACATTCTCTCCACATCCACTCTATCTGTGTCCTCTGGTCCCAGACTCCCCCACTATAGGAAACATCCTCTCCACATCCACTCTATCTGTGTCCTCTGGTCCTAGACTCCGCCACTATAGGAAACATCCTCTCCACATCCACTCTATCTGTGTCCTCTGGTCCTAGACTCCCCCACTATAGGAAACATCCTCTCCATGTCCACTCTATCTGTGCCCTCTGGTCCTAGACTCCGCCACTATAGGAAACATCCTCTCCACATCCACTCTATCTGTGTCCTCTGGTCCTAGACTCCTCCACTATAGGAAACATCCTCTCCATGTCCACTCTATCTGTGTCCTCTGGTCCTAGACTCCTCCACTATAGGAAACATCCTCTCCATGTCCACTCTATCTGTGCCCTCTGGTCCTAGACTCCCCCACTATAGGAAACATCCTCTCCACATCCACTCTATCTATGTCCTCTGGTCCTAGACTCCCCCACTATAGGAAACATCCTCTCCACATCCACTCTATCTGTGTCCTCTGGTCCTAGACTCCCCCACTACAGGAAACATTCTCTCCACATCCACTCTATCTGTGTCCTCTGGTCCCAGACTCCCCCACTATAGGAAACATCCTCTCCACATCCACTCTATCTGTGTCCTCTGGTCCTAGACTCCGCCACTATAGGAAACATCCTCTCCACATCCACTCTATCTGTGTCCTCTGGTCCTAGACTCCCCCACTATAGGAAACATCCTCTCCATGTCCACTCTATCTGTGCCCTCTGGTCCTAGACTCCGCCACTATAGGAAACATCCTCTCCACATCCACTCTATCTGTGTCCTCTGGTCCTAGACTCCCCCACTATAGGAAACATCCTCTCCATGTCCACTCTATCTGTGCCCTCTGGTCCTAGACTCCGCCACTATAGGAAACATCCTCTCCACATCCACTCTATCTGTGTCCTCTGGTCCTAGACTCCCCCACTATAGGAAACATCCTCTCCATGTCCACTCTATCTGTGCCCTCTGGTCCTAGACTCCCCCACTATAGGAAACATCCTCTCCACATCCACTCTGTCTCAGCCTTTCAATATTCAACACTCAGGTTTCAATGAGATCCCTCCTCATTCTTCTAAACTCCAACGAGTACAGGCACAGAGCCATCAAACTCTCTTCGTATGTTAACCCTTTCGTTCTTGGAAGTATGCTCGTGAACCTCCTCTGGACCCTCTCCAACGCCAGCACAGGGTTGGCATGGTAGTGTGACGGTTAGCACAACAGTTTACAGTGTAAGTGACCTGGGTTCAAATCCGATCGCTGCCTGTAAGGAGTTTGTACATTCTCCCCGTGACCGGGTGGGTTTTCTCCGGGTGCTCTGGTTTCCTCCCACAGTCTAAAGGCGTAATGGTTAGTCAGTTCGTTGGTTAATGTAAATTGTCTGGGGATTAGGCTGGGATTAAATCGGGGAGGGAGGGAGAAATTGCCGGGCAGTGTGGCTCGAAAGGCCAGAGCAGACTGTTCCCCGCTGTATCTCAACGAAGAAAACAAAAGAAATAAAGAGGCCCAAAATAGCTCACAATACTCCAAGCGCCATCTGACCAGTGCTCTGTAAAGTCCCAACATCACATCCTTGCTTTTATATTCCAGTCCTCTCCAAATGATTGCCAACATTGCGTTTGCCTTCCTCACCACCAACTCAACCCATAAATTCATTCCTGCCCAAGAACCATGGATATTCGTCCATAAAGTTTATTTACAGCAGATGTAGGCAACCAGCTTTGGGAACAAAGATCTAAAGTGAAACGAGGCGCTAAGATAGAAGCTTAACTGTTTCTATGGAAAGGTGGATCGATCAAATAGTTCCATTGCTTCTAATCTTGTCAAAGACTGCTTGACAGGAGGCCGGATGAAGAAGCAGATAACTCGTTGTCTGTGGGTTGGTTGCCTGGAGACTGGTTGCTAGGTAACAGATTATATGGTTGCTGAGTGATTGTAGACGGCTCATGGAAAGCTGGTCGCCTGGAGACTAATTGCCGAGAGGCAGATTGTTCAACCGCGGGTTGCCTGGAGATGGTTGTCTGAATAATAGTTGCCAGGCGACAGGACTTCGATGGGTTGGTTTCCAGGAGCCTGGTTGCCCGGAGGCTAACTGGCAGGTGCCTGGTTTCCTCTGGGCTGGTTGCCTGGACACAGTTGTCTGTGGTCTAAACATCGCACGCAGAATGCTGGAGGAACTCAGCAGGCCGGGCAGCATCTATGGAAAAGAGTACACGGTAGATGTTTCAGGCCGAGATTTCCTGAAGAAGGGTCTCGCTCTGAAATGTCGACTATTTACTCCTTAACTGAATTCCTCCAGCGTTTTTGTGTGCTTGTTGCTTAGATTTCCAGCATCTGCAAATTCTCTCTTGTTTGCCTTGTGGTCTGGTTTCTGTGAGATTATTTGCCAAGTGGGATGGTGTCTGGAGACTACCTGCCAGGCTGTCTGGTTAGCGAGTGACTGGTTTTATGAAGAATACTGCCAGGTGATGGGACATCTGCGGACTGGTTAATTTTAAGTCCAGGTCTATCGTTGTCTGACCGTACACATACACAAGCAAACGAAACAACGTTCCCTCAGACCACAGTGCACCCACACAATGTGATTCACACACAGCACACAAAACGAAATTTCCCCACAAGTAAATTGACAAAACATAATTCAAAACACAGGCAGTGCACAGCACGGGTAAACAGCTCACTGTCCTAGTGATGGCTCCTGGGTGCTGGCTGGGTATTCGTTAGTCTCGCAGCCCGAGGGAAGAAGCTGTTACCCAGTCTGGCTGTCCTAGTCCGATGCTCCTGTACCTCCTTTCTGATGGTCGTGGGTCAGAGATAGGGGGCAGGGAGACCCCAGAGCTGCTCTCAGCAGTTTTCACTATACATTTAGATTTAGATTATGAGGACCCTCAGTCCTCGTTTACTGAAATGATACAATGTTCCTCCAGAATGATATCACAGAAACACAGGACAAACCAAGACTAAAACTGACAAAAACCACATAATTATAACGTATAGTTACAACAGTGCAAAGCAATACCATAATTTGATAAAGAACAGACCATGGGCATGGTAAAGAAAGTCTCAAAGTCACTCAAAAGTCCCATCATCTCACACAGACGGTAGAGGGAAGAAAAAAAAACTCTCCCTGCCATGAGCTTCCAGCGCTGCAAACTTGCCGGTGCAGCGCCCTGGAAACACCCAACCACAGCCGACTCTGAGTCCGTCCGAAAACTTCGAGCCTCCGACCAGCCCTCCGACACCGAGCACCGAGCACCATCTCTGCCGAGCGTTTCGACCCTGCCCTGGCAACAAGCAATAGGCAAAGCCAAGGATTTGAGGCCTTCCCCTCCGGAGATTCCGGACCACACAGTAGCAGCGGCAGCGAAGCAGGCATTTCAGAAGTTTCTCCAGATGTTCCTCCGTGCTTCTCACGGCTGTCCCCATCAAATCAGGATTGTGCACAGTACCTACTTAACAAATACGATATCATTTTTGGAGCGGCCTTGCGCGCTGCGTCACACCGCCATCTTCTCCTGCCCTCCTTTGCAACTTCCTTACAACAACGCAGCCAGGCAGGACAGTCAGGGAGGTGTTCCTGTAGAGAGTTGTTAGAATGGGGGCACGCCTCGATCTCCTCAAGGCCTAGACACTGCTGTGTCTTCTTGACTAGTGAGGAGCTGTTGTGGGTCCAGGCTAGATCGTCCATTCTGTGCTCAGTGAGGAACTTTGTACCCTTCACTCAAGAAGAGCCATTGATGGAGTGTGGTCGAGCTGCACCTCCCTGAAGTCCACAATCATCTCCTTTGTCTTGTCCACGTCGAGACTCCAGTCGTTGTGCCCACACCATTCACCAGGGCCCTCTGCCTGCACACCACTGTTGCTGATGAGGCCAACTGCTGTCTGGGTTAGATCTAGCAGTGCAGCCGCAAATCGACAGCGGGCTGAGAACCCAGCCCTGGCGGGGCACCGGTGCTCAGTGCCAGGGAGCTTGCCAGCTCCGACTGACCGGGGTCTTTCCGGTCGAGAAAAGGTCCAAGGTCAGGTCACGGAGTCCCAGTGGGGACAGTTTACACACCAGCCTCCGAGGGGCGATGGTGTTCAACCCCGCGCTGAAGTGAACGGACAGCATCCTGGCGTGCGAGGCACCGTTTCCTCGGCGGGACAGGACGGAGAGGAGGGCCAAGGCCGTGGCACCGCCAGTGCACCGGTTCGAGCGGAAGCCCAACTGGAAAGGGTCCAATGTAGCTGGGACTTTATATGGTCCGTTACCAGCCGCTCAAAGCACTTCATGATTGTTGAAATCAGTGCCACTAGGCAGTAATGGTTTAGGCCGGTTACCGTTGCTCCCTTGGGCACTGGAACGATGGTGGCTGCCCGGAAACCTGCAGGGACAGTGAACTGTCTCAGAGAGACGTTAAAGATGTCCATTAATATCTCTGTTGGCTGGGTAATGCCTCAGCACCTCAACGGGTACCTGGTCCTGTAGCTTTGACTGGGTTTACCCTGGTTAGGGTTCTCCTCATCTCGGCTGTGGCCTCTTCCTCAGGAAAAGAGGGGGCTTCCCTCAACGTCGCCTCATTCAATGCGTCAAATCATACATAGAAGACATTCAGCCTGCTGTCGATGCAGTTATAAAGAAGGCAAGTGTAAGGGGTTTCTTCTTTAATGTTACTGTGTATAGTAATTAAAATGGCTTCCTTGTTATGTTACAAAAAATGTTACGCAAGACAGCAGCTATACTTCATTAGGAGTTTGAAGAGATTTGGCATGTCAACAAATACACTCAAAAACTTCTATAGTTGTACCGTGGAGAGCATTCTGACAGGCAGCATCACTGTCTGGTATGGAGGGGCTACAGCACAGGACCGAAAGAAGCTGCAGAGGTTTGTAAATCTAGTCAGCTCCATCTTGGGTCCTAGCCTACAAAGTACTCAGGACACCTTTAGGGAGCGGTGTCTCAGAAGGGCAGCGTCCGTTATTAAGGACCTCCAGCACCCAGGACATGCCCTTTTCTCACTGTTACCATCAGGGAGGAGGTACAGGAGCCTGAAGGCACACACTCAGTGATTCAGGAACAGCTTCTTCCCCTCTGCCTTCTGCTTCCTAAAGGGACATTAAACCCGTGAACACTACCTCAATTTTTTAATACACAATTATTTCTGTTTTTTGCACGATTTAAAACCTATTGAATATACGGATACTGTATTTGATTTATTTGATATTATATTTTTTCTTTTTTTCTATTACGTATTGCATTGAACTGCTGCTGCTAGGTTAACAAGTTTCACGACACATGCTGGTGACAATAAACCTGATTCTGATTCTGATTCTGACTTGTAATCTGTTATGTATGGTTTGAACACGTGCGCCGCGTGGCCCTGGTATCGCGGAGGTGACTGCGATTTTTCCTGAATAACTGTCTGTTTGGTGGGTTGCTAGGTGACTGGTTGTCATGACAAAACTGTAGAATGATAGGAGAGCAATGGCCTAGAAGCCAGCTGCTAGGATACAGCCTGTAGACTGGTTACCAGGGGCTGTCCGTCTGTAGACCAATGCTCGCCCAGAGACCATCAGCCTGGTGTCTGGTTAACTGAGGCCTGACTGCCTGAAGACAGGTATCTAGATTTCTGTCGAGTGTTTGCCTGCCAGGTTGTTTGTGATGCAGTTGCCTTGGAATAGGTTGCTAGGAGACATGTTACCAGGTTACAGACACTGATTGTCAAGGGCCATGGAGTACATTGGTACAGGATGAAACAGGCCTTTCGGCCCATTGACTCTGTGCTGGGCTTCAACCACCCATGTACACGGACTCCATTTCACTCTGCTCACAGTCCCACCGACTCCCCTCACCCACACTGAGCCGATTAACCCACTGAGCTCGCACGTTGTTGGGATGTGAGAACACGGGGGAAACAGGGGGAATGCGTGTAAGCGCACACACACAGACTCACACACTCGTGCACATGCAAATACAGACACACACACACACACACACACACAAATCTACCTCACTTACCTCTCTGGGTCACCCCCTCTCTCTCACACATCAAGCCTCACACACGTTCTTGCTCTCTCTGTCTCTCATGCAGTTCCACATTTCTGTCTGCCTCCCTTTCGCACTCTCGCTCTCCCTCCCTCATCCTCTCTGACTTTCTATCTCTCTCTCCATCCCTCTCCCTCCCCCTTTATCTATTTCTCATTCCCTTTCTCCCTCTCTCTATCCTCCTGTCTGTTCCTCTCCCTCTTTCGCTTTCTCATTCCCTCTCTCCCTTTCTCTTTGCAGGTCTCTTGCTTCTCTATCCGTCTATCTGTCTGTCCCTGTCTCTCTCTCTCTTTCTCTACTCTTTCTTCACCTTCTCTGTCTTCCTCTTCTCTGTCTGTCTGTCTATCTTGTGCTCTCTCCTCAATTTTGGCTCTCTCCCTCAGTTCCTCATTCTCTCTCTCTCAGACACACACACACACACACACACACGCGCGCGCGCACACACACATAAACAGACACACAGACACACACACAGACACACACACACACACACACACACACACACACATAAACACACACATAAACACACACACACACACACACACACACACACACACACACCCTGATTGAACCTGGTGTCTGTGAGCCAGCAAACAGGGTTCTGGTTGTCAGGGGAATGGCTGCCTGGGGAATGTTTGGCAAATTGGTTTTATTATTGTCACATATACCAAGGTATATGAATGGTTAAACCAGGAATGTGAACAACCAGAAAGAGTCCCTATTATTGATCCAAAAAGTGTACATCAAACAAATCAAGAATATCCACTGGTAAAAAGCCCCTCTGTTCTTCAGGTGGATGTTTGAAAGCAAAGGACGGTACCATTATCATGGAAAAAGATGAGATTATGAACAGATGGACTGAGTATATTCAGGGATTGTTTGAAGACGATCGAAGCGAAAAACCAGAAATTGAAGGTCCAAGTATTTTAAAATCTGAAGTTCGTGAGGCAATAAATAAGATGAAGAAAGCAAAGGCAGCAGGTCCTGATGAATTAGTAACAGAACAAATGATCACCTTGAAGATTATAGAATTGAAAAACTTACTGATTTAACCAATGACATTTATGAGACTGGAATAATACTAGAAGAGATGAAAAAAATCAGTATTTATCACTTTTCCTAAGAAACCTGGAGCAATAGAATGTGAATTACATAGGACCATAAGTTTAATGAGTTGTATCACTAAGATACTTCTAAGAACTTTGATGACAAGAGCTAAAAGTAAGATACAAGCTGAATTAGGTAAAGAACAATGTGGTTTTGTGAAAGACAAAGGCACAAGAAACGCAATATTGATGTTAAGGATACTATCAGAACAAGCTATTCGAGTGCAAAAAGATTTGTTTGTTTGTTTTATCGACTGCACAAAAGCATTTGATAAAGTGAAGCACAATAAGTTATTTGAAATATTACAGGAAGACCTCGGCCTAATCAGAAATCTGTACTGGGAACAAACTGCCGCTGTAAGAATAGATGGAGAAGTGAGTCAGTTTACGAAAATCAAGAGAGGCATTAGACAAGGGTATGTTTTCTCCCCTGATTTGTTCAATGTGTACAGTGAAAAAATATTACAAAAACTAAGATACATCTTGGAAATCAAAGTTGGTGGTGAAAACATCAATAATTTTAGATATGTGGATGACACTGTGTTAATTGCAAGTATGGAGGAAGAACTACAAAACTTAATTGATATAGTTGTTGAAGTAAGTGCAAAAATGGGTTTATCTATCAATTGCAAAAAGACAGAATGTATGGTGATATCCAAAAAGAAGGAGAATCCTATCTGCAGGTTGAGAATAAATGGGGAAGACATTAAACAAGTACAGAACTTTTGCTACTTAGGAAGCTGGGTGACATCAGATGGCAGGTGCGACATGGACATCAAAAGTAGAATAGGGATGGCAAAAGACACCTTTACGAGAATGAAGAGTATACTGACCAATACCAAACTCGGCATGACAACCCACCTCAGAGTACTGAAATGTTACATTTATCCAGTTATGTTATATGGCCCCAGAATGTTGGACAATATCTAGTAACATGAGGAAACAAATTGAAGCAGCAGAGATGTAGTTTTTGAGGAGGATGCAAAGCATATCATGGAGGAAATGAATATCTAATGAGGATGTCATGAACAGAGCAAACACAAAAAGAGAAATAATGTATGAGATCATGAAAAGGCAACATAACTTCATTGGGCATGTGATTAGGAAAGAGAGTTAGAATGCACGGTAATTATGGGAAAGATTGAAGGGAAGAAAGCAAGAGGAAGACAAGGACAAATGATGATGGAGACAGCAGCCAGAGAACTGGAAATGAATACCAATGAATTGATCCACTTGACCCGAAACAGGAGTGTGTGGGCCATGGCAGTCAAAGCTCAAACTGGGCACAGCACCTGATGATGATGATGATACAGTGAAAATCTTGTTTTGCAAACCTTTCATACTGACCAGATGTACTGAGGTAGAACAAGGGAAAACAGTAACAGAACGCAGACTAAAGTATCACAGTCACAGAGAGAGTGCTGCGCAGGTTGAACAATAAACTGCAAGATCATAACGAGGCAGGTTGCAAAGTCAGGAGTCAATTTGATTGTACTTGGGAGACATTGAATAGTCTTCTAACGTCGGGGTAGACGCTGTCCCTGAGCCTGGTGGGACGTGGTTTCAGGCTTTGGTATCTCTGCCTAACGGGAGAGGGGAGAAGGGAGGGTGTCCAGGGTGGGTGCTGGCTGCCTTACTGAGGCAGCGAGGTGTAGCAGAGCCCATGAAGGGGAGGCTAGTGTCCACGGCTCTCTGCAGTTTCTTGTGTTCACGGGCCAAGAGGATACCACGACAACCTGTGACGCATTCGGGTAGGGTGCGTGCACACCAGTTGGTGAGCAGCAAAGGGGAAGGCCAAATTGCTTCAGCGTCCCAAGGAAGTAGAGGTGCTGGTGAGTTTTCCCGGCCGCGATGGGTATCAGATAACTGTGGATCAGTCGCCAGGTCACCGAAAGTCAAGGTGACAACTTGCTTTTGAATATCAGCTGGGACTCCCCAAGCCCGGATGTGAAAGGAGGAGGGTTGAGTGGGGGTGAGCAGCCCCATCCCGTTAAAAGCCCAGAGCTACAGAAACACCAACGGGAGCTCCAGACAGCTCACTGCTGGGAGAGGAAAGGGAAGATGGACGACAGGAAGCACAGACCAGGGACAGAGGAGTTTGCTGAGATACAGTTGGCAGCCCAAGTCCCAGAGGGATGATGGGCTGAGGAAGAAGATTTTGCCTTTGTGCTTAGTTCCAGGAGGCAGATTGTCCGAAGACTGGTTATCTGCAGGGCGATAGAATAACTGCAATTGGTTGTCATAAGATATCGGAACAGAATTAAACCATTTGGCCCATTGAGTCTGCTCCACCATTTCATCATGGCTGATCCTTTTCCCTCTCAACCCCAATCTCCTGTTTTCTCCCTGTATCTCCTCTGGTCCTAGACTCCCCCACTATAGGAAACATCCTCTCCACATCCACTGTATCTGTGTCCTCTGGTCCTGGACTCCCTCACTATAGGAAACATCCTCTCCACATCCACTCTATCTGTGTCCTCTGGTCCTAGACTGCCCAACTACAGGAAACATCCTCTCCACATCCACTCTATCTGTGTCCTCTGGTCCTGGACTCCCTCACTATAGGAAACATCCTCTCCACATCCACTGTATCTGTGCCCTCTGATCCTAGACTCCCCCACTATAGGAAACATCCTCTCCACATCCACTGTATCTGTGTCCTCTGGTCCTAGACTCCCCCACTATAGGAAACATCCTCTCCACATCCACTCTATATGTATCCTGAGGTCCTAGACTCCCCCACTACAGGAAACATCCTCTCCACATCCACTCTATCTGTGTCCTCTGGTCCTAGACTCCCCCACTATAGGAAACATCCTCTCCACATCCACTCTATCTGTGTCCTCTGGTCCTGGACTCCCCCGGTATAGGAAACATCCTCTCCACACCAACGATATAGTCTGTCGACTGGTTGCCAGGACATTAGTTCCCAGTCATCAGTTAGCTTGTTAATGGGTGACTGGATGCCCAGAGAACAGCTCTCAGGTTGGTGGACTGGATGCCTGGGGACCTATTATCATACACAGAATGGATGCTTGACTCCACTTCCCCATACAATTGTCCAGTTTGCTCTCACTGGCCCCTGTGGAACTTGGCTCCACCTCTCTGGACAGTGTGCTGCCAATTCCACACCGTGAAAAAGATATTACCTACAGTCATCCTCCACCCTCTTCCCCTGTGCTTCATACCTGTGTCGTATTGACCACAGCCTGGTTGCTCTGACACATGTGGGGAGCTAATTACTTTTCTGCAGCAGACTGTTAGCCTGGTGACAAGTTTTCTCTGGACTCATTGCCCTACAGACAGGGTGCCAAGAGGGCAGTGGTCAGTCTCTTGCCAACTGGTTGCTGAGTGACCTGTGGTCTGTGAACTAGTTGCCAGGTGAGAGGTGGCCTCTATACTGGCTGCCAGGAGACTGATCACTTGTGGATCTGTTGTCACGGGATGGATTGCGTCTGGACTGTTTGCCAGGTGTCAGACAACCTGGCTTCAAGCAACCAGCCTCCTGCTCGCCTGTATCCCGGCAACCAGTCAATGTGTGCCAATCAGCCCATTCTCATGGTCACCAGTTTCTAGATAATCTGACAACCAGCCTACAGTCTAACTGTCCTCGAGCCCTGGCCCACTGATCAACTATGTCAAGTCAAGTCAAGTCAAGTCACTTTTTATTGTCATTTGAACCATAACTGCTGGTACAGTACACAGTAAAAATGAGACAACGTTTTTCAGGACCATGGTGCTACATGAAACGATACAAAAACTACACTGAACTACGTAAGAAAAAACACAAAAACCAGACTGGACTGCAGACCTATCAAGGACTTCATACAACAGTGCAGGCACTACAATAAATAATAAACAAGACATTAGGCACAGTAGAGGGTAGTAGGTTGGTGTCAGTCCAGGCTCTGGGTATTGAGGAGTCTGATGGCTTGGGGGAAGAAGTTGTTACATAGTCTGGTCATAAGAGCCTGAATACTTTGGTGCCTTTTGCCAGATGGCAGGGGGGAGAAGAGTTTGTATGAGAGGTGCAGGGGGTCCTTCACAATACTGTTTACTTTACGGATGCAGCGTGTGGTGTAAATGTCTGTAATGGCGGGAAGAGAGACCCCGATGATCTTCTCAGCTGATCTCACTATCCGCTGCAGGGTCTTGCGATCCGAGATGGTGCAATTTCTGAACCAGGCAGTGATGCAGCTGCTCAGGATGCTCTCGATACATCCTCTGTAGAATGTGGTGAGGATGCGGGGTGGGAGATGGACTTTTCTTAGCCTTCGCAGAAAGTAACCGCGGTCCTGTTTCTGACCTATCGTCAACTGGTCACCCAGCATCAGGTGACTGAGTGCCTGAAGACAGATTGACAGATGACTGGTTACCTGGAGACAGATTGACAACTGACCGGTTACCAGGAGATAGATTGACAGATGACTGGTTACCTGGAGACAGATTGACAGATGACTGGTTACCAGGAGACAGATTGACTGAGATCTGGTTGTCAAGAGACAAATTGATAGGTGACTGGTTGCCTGGAGACAGATTGACAGGTTGTGATTGGTTGCCTGGTGACAGATTGGAGGGCATCTCGTTGCCCCCCCAAACACTTTTGTGCCTTTAAATGACGCCATAGACGGGTCTGTGACGTCACGGGGCAATCGCTTGTGGGTGACGTCACGGCGCGATGACGCAATTGCGTTGTTTTGATGACGCGCCGCGCCGAGTCGGGGCCCAGTCCGGGAGCTGCGGACCGCGGCCTTTCCTCAGCGCCGCCCCACGCAGCACTCTGGCCTCTTCGTCGGACTCGGAGCCCGGTGGAGCGTCTCCGCCGCCGCCGCCGCCCAGGAAGAAGCAGCGAGTGTCCGCCAGCGGGCCCGGGCCCCGCCGCCGCCGCACCGTCATCGCCATGCAGCAGGCGGCCTCCGGCTCGGCCTCAGCCCCGGCCCCGGCCCCCAGTACCAACGGGGCCCAGCCCGGCTCCCCGCCCGCTGCCAACGGCCAGCTGCCGCACCTAGCCCTCGGCCTGCAGCCCGAGTGCCCGGCCGGACCCGACTCCCACGGCGCCGCCGCAGGCCGCAAGAAGAAGCGGCTGTCCCGGGCGGACGAGGACGTGATCCGGCTGATCGGGCAGCACCTGCGGGGCCTCGGATTCAAGTAGGTACCGGGGCTCGGGGAGGGTGCAGTCCCTTTGTACGTGGGCCGGGGACCTGGAGGGGGTGACAGAGTCTGGGGACAACCTGGTCGGGGAGACCAGCCCCTCGGGGTGGGGTGGGAGAAGGAGACCACAGGGGCGGTGTGACGGTGAATGGGCAGTAAACACCTTCCCGGGGCAGGCGGAGATCGAGGGGCCTTTGGGGGTGGGGAGAGGCTGGGAGGTGAGTCCTTGTTGGAGGGGAGTGGGATGATGTGACCCCTATCCCCGTGTCTGTCTGTGTGTGTGATGGAGGGGAGTGGGATGATGTGACCCCCATCCCCGTGTCTGTCTGTCTCTGTGATGGAGGGGAGTGGGATGATGTGACTCTCCTGTGTCTGTCTCTGTGATGGAAGGGAGTGGGATGATGTGACCCTCCTGTGTCTGTCTGTGTGATGGAGGGGAGTGGGATGATGTGACTCTCCTGTGTCTGTCTGTGTGTGTGATGGAAGGGAGTGGGATGATGTGACCCTCCTGTGTCTGTCTGTGTGATGGAGGGGAGTGGGATGATGTGACTCTCCTGTGTCTGTCTGTCTGTGTGTTGGAGGGGAGTGGGATGATGTGACCCTCCTGTGTCTGTCTGTCTTTGTGATGGAGGGGAGTGGGATGATGTGACCCTCCTGTGTCTGTCTGTCTTTGTGATGGAGGGGAGTGGGATGATGTGACTCTCCTGTGTCTGTCTGTCTTTGTGATGGAGGGGAGTGGGATGATGTGACCCTCCTGTGTCTGTCTGTGTGTTGGAGGGGAGTGGGATGATGTGACCCTCCTGTGTCTGTCTGTGTGTGTGATGGAGGAGAGTGGGATGATGTGACCCTCCTGTGTCTGTCTGTGTGTGTGATGGAGGGGAGTGGGATGATGTGACCCTCCTGTGTCTGTCTGTGTGTGTGATGGAGGGGAGTGGGATGATGTGACCCTCCTGTGTCTGTCTGTGTGTGTGATGGAGGGGAGTGGGATGATGTGACCCTCCTGTGTCTGTCTGTGTGTTGGAGGGGAGTGGGATGATGTGACCCCCATCCCCGTGTCTGTCTGTCTCTGTGTGTTGGAGGGGAGTGGGATGATGTGACCCTCCTGTGTCTGTCTGTCTTTGTGATGGAGGGGAGTGGGATGATGTGACCCTCCTGTGTCTGTCTGTCTTTGTGATGGAGGGGAGTGGGATGATGTGACTCTCCTGTGTCTGTCTGTCTTTGTGATGGAGGGGAGTGGGATGATGTGACCCTCCCGTGTCTGTCTGTGTGTTGGAGGGGAGTGGGATGATGTGACCCTCCTGTGTCTGTCTGTGTGTGTGATGGAGGAGAGTGGGATGATGTGACCCTCCTGTGTCTGTCTGTGTGTGTGATGGAGGGGAGTGGGATGATGTGACCCTCCTGTGTCTGTCTGTGTGTGTGATGGAGGGGAGTGGGATGATGTGACCCTCCTGTGTCTGTCTGTGTGTGTGATGGAGGGGAGTGGGATGATGTGACCCTCCTGTGTCTGTCTGTGTGTTGGAGGGGAGTGGGATGATGTGACCCCCATCCCCGTGTCTGTCTGTCTCTGTGATGGAGGGGAGTGGGATGATGTGACTCTCCTGTGTCTGTCTCTGTGATGGAAGGGAGTGGGATGATGTGACCCTCCTGTGTCTGTCTGTGTGATGGAGGGGAGTGGGATGATGTGACTCTCCTGTGTCTGTCTGTGTGTGTGATGGAAGGGAGTGGGATGATGTGACCCTCCTGTGTCTGTCTGTGTGATGGAGGGGAGTGGGATGATGTGACTCTCCTGTGTCTGTCTGTCTGTGTGTTGGAGGGGAGTGGGATGATGTGACCCTCCTGTGTCTGTCTGTCTTTGTGATGGAGGGGAGTGGGATGATGTGACTCTCCTGTGTCTGTCTGTCTGTGTGTTGGAGGGGAGTGGGATGATGTGACCCTCCTGTGTCTGTCTGTCTTTGTGATGGAGGGGAGTGGGATGATGTGACTCTCCTGTGTCTGTCTGTCTGTGTGTTGGAGGGGAGTGGGATGATGTGACCCTCCTGTGTCTGTCTGTATGTGTGATGGAGGGGAGTGGGATGATGTGACTCTCCTGTGTCTGTCTGTCTGTGTGTTGGAGGGGAGTGGGATGATGTGACCCTCCTGTGTCTGTCTGTCTTTGTGATGGAGGGGAGTGGGATGATGTGACCCTCCTGTGTCTGTCTGTCTGTGTGATGGAGGGGAGTGGGATGATGTGACCCTCCTGTGTCTGTCTGTATGTTGGAGGGGAGTGGGATGATGTGACCCTCCTGTGTCTGTCTGTCTCTGTGTGTTGGAGGGGAGTGGGATGATGTGACCCTCCTGTGTCTGTCTGTATGTGTGATGGAGGGGAGTGGGATGATGTGACCCCCATCCCCGTGTCTGTCTGTCTCTGTGTGTTGGAGGGGAGTGGGATGATGTGACCCTCCTGTGTCTGTCTGTATGTGTGATGGAGGGGAGTGGGATGATGTGACCCCCATCCCCGTGTCTGTCTGTCTCTGTGTGTTGGAGGGGAGTGGGATGATGTGACCCTCCTGTGTCTGTCTGTCTGTGTGATGGAGGAGAGTGGGATGATGTGACCCTCCTGTGTCTGTCTGTGTGATGGAGGGGAGTGGGATGATGTGACCCTCCTGTGTCTGTCTCTGTGTTGGAGGGGAGTGGGATGATGTGACCCTCCTGTGTCTGTCTGTCTCTGTGATGGAGGGGAGTGGGATGATGTGACCCTCCTGTGTCTGTCTCTGTGTTGGAGGGGAGTGGGATGATGTGACCCTCCTGTGTCTGTCTGTATGTTGGAGGGGAGTGGGATGATGTGACCCTCCTGTGTCTGTCTGTGTGTTGGAGGGGAGTGGGATGATGTGACCCTCCTGTGTCTGTCTGTCTGTGTGATGGAGGGGAGTGGGATGATGTGACCCTCCTGTGTCTGTCTCTGTGTTGGAGGGGAGTGGGATGATGTGACCTTCCTGTGTCTGTCTGTATGTTGGAGGGGAGTGGGATGATGTGACCCTCCTGTGTCTGTGTGTGTGATGGAGGGGAGTGGGATGATGTGACCCTCCTGTGTCTGTCTGTATGTGTGTTGGAGGGGAGTGGGATGATGTGACCCTCCTGTGTCTGTCTGTGTGTTGGAGGGGAGTGGGATGATGTGACCCTCCTGTGTCTGTCTGTGTGATGGAGGGGAGTGGGATGATGTGATCCTCCTGTGTCTGTCTGTATGTGTGATGGAGGAGAGTGGGATGATGTGACCCTCCTGTGTCTGTCTGTGTGTTGGAGGGGAGTGGGATGATGTGACCCTTCTGTGTCTGGCTGTATGTGTGTTGGAGGGGAGTGGGATGATGTGACCCTCCTGTGTCTGTCTGTATGTGTGATGGAGGGGAGTGGGATGATGTGACCCTCCTGTGTCTGTCTGTATGTGTGATGGAGGGGAGTGGGATGATGTGACCCCCATCCCCGTGTCTGTCTGTCTCTGTGATGGAGGGGAGTGGGATGATGTGACTCTCCTGTGTCTGTCTGTGTGTGTGATGGAGGGGAGTGGGATGATGTGACCCTCCTGTGTCTGTCTGTGTGTTGGAGGGGAGTGGGATGATGTGACCCTCTCGTGTCTGTCTGTGTGTTGGAGGGGAGTGGGATGATGTGACCCTCCTGTGTCTGTCTGTGTGTTGGAGGGGAGTGGGATGATGTGACCCTCCTGTGTCTGTCTGTGTGTGTGATGGAGGGGAGTGGGATGATGTGACCCTCCTGTGTCTGTCTGTGTGATGGAGGGGAGTGGGATGATGTGACCCTCCTGTGTCTGTCTGTGTGTTGGAGGGGAGTGGGATGATGTGACCCTCCTGTGTCTGTCTGTGTGTTGGAGGGGAGTGGGATGATGTGACCCCCATCCCCGTGTCTGTCTGTATGTGTGATGGAGGGGAGTGGGATGATGTGACCCTCCTGTGTCTGTCTGTGTGTGTGATGGAGGGGAGTGGGATGATGTGACCCTCCTGTGTCTGTCTGTGTGTTGGAGGGGAGTGGGATGATGTGACCCTCCTGTGTCTGTCTGTGTGATGAAGGGGAGTGGGATGATGTGACCCTCCTGTGTCTGTCTGTATGTGTGTCTCTGTGTGTTGGTGCAGAGTGGGTTGATAAGCTCCTGTGTGTGTGTGTGTGTGTGTGGGGGCAGTGGGGTCGTGAGCCACACTCTGTAAGGATTAGTGCCTTGATCTCCTTTACTTAAGGGGTCTCAGTAGGTCACCCCTTTGTGGGTGAAGTGAGATGTCACGGTGTCTGTCCCTCTGTGACTCTGATCCCCGGTGCAGGGGAATGGTACTCTGTCACCCCTGCCTACCCATGAGCCCACTACCATCTCCATGACATTCCACTTTCTGTACAGCGAATCAGTCTGTGTATGGAATGGAATCTATACGACAGTAGATTTTGTTTAATGTGATTGCTCTCATATTTATATTGTGTATGTTTTTGAGTTGTTTCAGATAGAGTAACAATTATTTCATTCCCCTTTACACTGAAGAATGACAATAGGCAATCTTGAATTCTGCAGGGGAGAAACAGCTTGGTTAATCCCCCACGCCGAGGGGAAGCTCAGCACTTTGACTGAGGCCATCAATGCTGTAATAACCTGTGGACTGTTAATTCCTCACTGCAGCGAGAAATCGAAGCTGTGGCCTCTCTTGCTTGGGGGCATAAAAGTTGAAATAACAGAGTGGGGCAGTGGGTGTGCGGGTAATCGTAAACGAATGAGAACATCCCGGGGGGGAGGGGGGGTGAGCCTTTTGCACGGGGCTGATCAGGGGTATTGTTCACCCCCCCCCCCCCGTGTGAGGGGGCCATGGGAACTGTGTTTGGAAAGGTCTCTCGATCAGGTGTTGGAGCTGCAACGTCCTTTTCTTTCTGGAGTTCATTGCCCAGAAGGTTTAGGAGCAGAATTAGACCATTCGACCTGTCAGAAGTGTTCTGCCTATCGATCATGGCTAATTTATTATCCTTCTCAACCCCATTCTCCTGTCTTCTCCCCATAACCTTTGACGTCCTGGCTAATTAAGAAGCTGCCTGCTTTAAATACACCCAATGACTTGGCTTCCTGAGCTGTCTGTGGCAGTGAATTCCACAGATTCACCACCCTCTGCCAAAATAAATCCTGTTCTAAGTGACATCAGTCCTTGCCTGTGCTAGCTTCTAACCACAGCCCTGCAAATCATTGCAGGTTTTTGCCCAAATCCTTTCTGGGGGTTACCAAGCCTTCTGCCCCCACCCAAGGGGTACAGTGCATTTGAGATCTGACAGCTTTGTCCAAGCACGTGCATGTTTGAGGTGTCTGCTCTCTGGTGCTTCGAAGGGGGTTCTCCCTGTACGAATGCCATTGTCCTCTTTGTGAATGCCTGGATCTCCTTTGTGTGCGAGTTTGGCACTGTGAAAGACTTTGTGCATGGGGAAGATCGGGACATTTATCACCATTGTGTAGGTGGGGGGGGGTGTTGCAATTCTGATCCCCTCTGATTGTGGGGGCTGTTCGGGGCATGAACCTCTTTGGACAGGGGGTGTGGGATTGGGGTCTGTGAAAACTATTATTCCTTAATTTCTTTTTGCATGGAGGGGCGTTTAGAGTTGTAAACCTTAAAAGGGCATTTATGTATAATTGCAAAAACATTGAAGTGGATCTAGAAGAGACACTGGCACTGGAATGGCCTCTTTTCATGCGGGGAGAGTGGAGAACAGAGGGATCAAGTCTATCCATCACTTTGTGTGGGGTCTGATGCTCTTTGTATGTGGGGCATTGGGCCTGTGAATCTTTTTTTGTGCAGCAGCTTGGAGCTTGTATGAGATTTTGTCCCCTGTGTAATGGAGGGGGGGACTGCTGTTTGGGAAGGAGGATCAGGGCTATGATCCTCCCTTCAGAACAGAGATGAGGAATTTCTTTAGCTAGACGGTGGTGAATTCAGCTGTGGTGGCCAAGGCATTGGCTATACAAAGCAGAGGTTAACAGCGTTTTGCTTGGGAAGGGACGTCAGAAGTTTCATGGAGAAGACAGGCGAAGTAAATCAGCCATGATGGAATGGTGGGGCAGACTCAATGGGCTGAATGGCCTCATTCTGCTCCTGTGTCTTATCGTTCTTTCTGTGTGGGCAGTGGGCCTGGGGTAACCATTTGTATGGAGGGTGCAGTCAGGATGTGTTGGGGCCATGATCCCCTTATTGTATCAGAGCTGCAGCAATGGTTCACAGAGACCACCCTCACTGTACAGTGACCCGGTCTGCGGTAGGAGAGACATTACAACTGTGACCCCTGTCAGCACAGTGAGCCTTGGAGCTGATAACCTCTTGGTGCTGGGGATTGGCCCTGAGGATTGTGGCTACAATCTCTTTTTCTCAATGAGGCTCGGCTGTGAGCAGTCAGGCTTTCTACCCAGTTCTTCTAAGCGTTGGTGGCGTTTGTAGGTGCAGTTCCCTCTAAGCTGCGTGGCAACTGAAATACATCTGTGCACATAGCCTTTGTTGCCACACGGCTGACGATTTCTTTAATATAATAATATAGTTTTGAAATAATGTTAGTATAATTTTGAAATACCCTGTAATTAGTTGTGTTAGTGGATGTAATGCATATATTTTCTAAATAATAAATGTACCACAGCCTTTACTTTGAAACATTTTGGAGTTTCAGTATATTTACATTGTCGGTGTTTCAAGTTACAACACTGTTACAAATTGTAACAATAAACACAGAATGGAACTCAGTAGCTCATTGTTAACGAACTGCCAGCCCGCTGAGTACCGACACCATCTAGTGGAAACATTTTATTTTTACCATTGTGCCTGTTAGTTGTTTTGACAGCCTGACATTGTTTACATGTGTTGTGAGATGTGGTTTGATTGTTTGATGTGCATATTGCATAAATGCATTTGAAGTGCCAAACTTTTCAGGCCATGTAAAAGTTTCCTGCTCAGAGCAAGGTTGGTCTGCGCAGCTGTAAATAAATAAATAATAAAATAAATTAGAGGGAACGTTGTCTATGGGTCCTGTCATCAATTCTTGCATTGAGGACAGTGGACCTGCATCTATAACCCTTGTGGTTTGAGGGAATCCCGGCCATGATCTGTCTTGTGAACAGTGTGTGATTTCATTTTCAGGCTCAATGGGGCTGTGATTCACCTTTGGGAAATGAGAACTGTGAACCCCTCTATGTGCAGGGTGTGAATCTCCATTGGGACCCTGATTTCCTTCGGTATGTGGCATGGCGCTGTGACACCTGTATGCGGGGGAGTGTTTGGGTGTGTGCTCTCATTGGTTGACAAGGCTTGGCGTTATGAACTCTCCTCATTGCTGCCATCCGGGAGGAGGTTCACGAACAGTTATTACCCCTCAACCATCAGGCTCCTGAACCAGACAGAATAACTTCTCTCACCTCAACTTTCAACTGATCCTGTAACCTGTGGATTCATTTACAAAGACTCTAAACTGTCTTTTGCACATTGGTTGTTTGGTTGTATTTGTAGTTTTTCTCTCATTCCCTTTTATTTCTTTGTTTACCTGTAAGAAATGGAATCTCAAGGTGGTATGGGGGCAGATACGAACTTTGAAATGAGCTGTGATCGTGTTTGTGTGACCTTATCATAGTGGTAAATTGGATTAGTAAGTATGCAGATGATACTAAGATAGGTGGTGTTGTGGATGATGAGGTAGGTTTTCAAAACTTGCAGAGAGAATTAGGACGGTCAGAAGAGTGGGCTGAAAGATGGCAGATGGAGTTTAATGCTGAAAAATGTGAGGTGCTACATTTTGGTAGAACTAATCAAAATAGGACATACATGGTAAATGATTGGGCATTAAAGAATGCTTCAGAACAGAGGGATTTAGGAATAATGGTGCATAGTTCCCTGAAGATGGAATCTCATGTGGACAGGGTGGTGAAGAAAGCTTTTGGTTTGCTGGCCTTTATTAATCAGAGCATTGAGTATAGGAGTTGGGATGTAATGTTAAATTTGTATAAGGCATTGGTAAGGCCAAATCTGGAGTATTGTGTGCAGTTCTGGTCACCGAATTACAGGAAGGATGTCAATAAAATTGAGAGAGTACAGAGGAGGTTTACTAAAATGTTGCCTGGGTTTCATCTCCTGAGTTACAGAGAAAGGTTGAACAAGTTAGGTCTTTATTCTTTGGAGCGTAGAAGGTTGAGGAGAGACTTGATAGAGGTGTTTAAAATTATGAGGGGGATTGATAGAGTTGACGTGGATAGGCTTTTTCCATTGAGAGTAGGGGAGATTCAAACAAGAGGGCATAGGTTGAGAGTTAAAGGGCAAAAGTTTAGGGGTAACATGAGGGGGAACTTCTTTACTCAGAGAGTGGTAGCTGTGTGGAATGAGCTTCCAGCAGAAGTGGTTGAGGCAGATTCGATGTTGTTGTTTAAAGTTAAAGTGGATAGATATATGGACAGGAAAGGAATGGAGGGTTATGGGCTGAGTGCAGGTCGGTGGGACTACGTGAGAGTAAGAGTTCGGCACGGACTAGAAGGGCCGAGATGGCCTGTTTCCGTGCTGTAATTGTTATATGGTTATATAGTTATCACTTTTCTCAAAGGGAGAAGAACTGTCGTCCCTCACATTTAACTCAATTTATAACCCTCTTCAGACAATAGTACATTGTTTGGATTCAAGTTACTTAGCCTGGTGTCTCAGGGCTGGGTGTGTCTGCATCTTCTGCCCCGGCACTCCTTCTCTGCCACCTGTCCCTCACTCCTCCCAAGGCACTCCACCCTCGCCATTCCCAACATCCTGTGCTCCCGCCACTCCAAGTTGACAAATATAGCACTGTGCAAAAGTCTCAGGCACCCCAGCCAAAGATATGTGCCTAAGACTTTTGCACAGGGCTGTAGATGTCACCACATACGACTTTCAGATTAATTTTCTTTTGGGCATTCGCAGTGAATGCACAGAAGAAATGAAAAACAGTACACACTGGTGGACAAACAGCCAGTGTTCCAGACATAACAAATTGTGCAGATGCAAAAAAGAAAAACCATAATAATAATAAAAAATAATGCTGAAATGTGAACACAAATTCTGCAGATGCTGGAAATCCAGAGCAACACGCATGCACCCTCACGCGCGATGCTGGAGGAGCTCAGCATCGGTGGAAATGAGGGAAGTTTTGGGCTGAGACCCTTCGTCAGGACTGAAACGTGAATTATCGAAACGTTGAAAGTGAGCCTGTACATTACACAATCAGTTCAGAGTTGAAGTTATCCTTGCTGGTTTGGGCAAAGTTATCCTGGATTGAGGCTCTGATCGTGCTTGCACATGTGATGGCTTTTGTGTGGGAGCAGGAGAGATTTGATCATCTTTGAAGGAAGGGTTCGAGCAGTATTGGTGGGCTGCCGTGGTGGAAACAGAGCATGAACAAAACCAAGCGACTAGAGGAACTTAGTGGGTCAGGCTGTATGCGGAGGCAATATTAGCCTTTGCATCCACGGATGCTGTCCAACACAGAGTTGCTCAGGGATTCCAGCATCTACATACACTCCCGTGTGTCTCTCCATCCTGCAGCCTTCGTGGAAGGTGGAAGAGCGTGTAGGAATTTGGGACAGTGCTCCCCTTTGTTAGAGAAATATCAGTGACATGGTTACCATTGATTTAGTCATAACTCTGTGTAAAGGGCTTGATTGCAGAATCAAGCCCTCTAATTTTGTGGTTGAACCTTTCATTTCTGTGTCTCCGAAAGTTTGAGACAACACTAAAACTTCTTGGGAAATTTATTATCAAAGTACGTATATGTCACCACCTACAATCCCAAGATTTGTTTTCTTGTGGGCATTTCGCTGTTGAGCAAAGAAATTCAATAGAATCAATGAAAAACTACAGACAAAGAGTGACAAACAACCCAATGTGCAAGAGAATACAGTCTGTGCAAACTCAAAATAATAACCATGAATTACAACGATTGGAAAGTTATTGGGAGGTTTTCGAAGGGACTAGATAGATGGGTATTTGGGTAAACAGGGACTGATCAGGGATAGTCAGCATAGCTTGGTGTGTGGTAGGTCACATCTACCCAATCTTGAGGAGCTTTTAGAGGAAGTTACCAGGAGGTGGGGCAGTGGATGCTGTCTTCAGCTGCTTGGCATTCAAGAGAGGTAGTGAAATTGGACTAGACTTTTGCTTTGAGGGAGAAGCCAGAGAGTGGTGGTAGATGGTTGTCTCTCTGACTGGATGCCTGTGACTGGTGGAGTGTCACAGGGATCGGTGCTGGGTCCGTTGTCTCTCTGACTGGATGCCTGTGACTGGTGGTGTGTCACAGGGATCGGTGCTGGGTCCGTTGTCTCTCTGACTGGATGCCTGTGACTGGTGGTGTGTCACAGGGATCGGTGCTGGGTCCGTTGTCTCTCTGACTGGATGCCTGTGACTGGTGGTGGGTCACAGGGATCGGTGCTGGGTCCGTTGTCTCTCTGACTGGATGCCTGTGACTGGTGGAGTGTCACAGGGATCGGTGCTGGGTCCGTTGTCTCTCTGACTGGATGCCTGTGACTGGTGGAGTGTCACAGGGATCGGTGCTGGGTCCGTTGTCTCTCTGACTGGATGCCTGTGACCGGTGGAGTGTCACAGGGATCGGTGCTGGGTCCGTTGTCTCTCTGACTGGATGCCTGTGACTGGTGGTGGGTCCGTTGTCTCTCTGACTGGATGCCTGTGACTGGTGGAGTGTCACAGGGATCGGTGCTGGGTCCGTTGTCTCTCTGACTGGATGCCTGTGACTGGTGGTGGGTCCGTTGTCTCTCTGACTGGATGCCTCTGACTGGTGGAGTGTCACAGGGATCGGTGCTGGGTCCGTTGTCTCTCTGACTGGAGGCCTGTGACTGGTGGAGTGCCACAGGGATCGGTGCTGGGTCCATTGTCTCTCTGACTGGATGCCTGTGACTGGTGGTGTGTCACAGGGATCGGTGCTGGGTCCGTTGTCTCTCTGACTGGACGCCTGTGATCGGTGGAGTGTCACAGGGATCGGTGCTGGGTCCGTTGTCTCTCTGACTGGATGCCTGTGACTGGTGGAATGCCACAGGGATCGGTGCTGAGTCCGTTGTCTCTCTGACTGGATGCCTGTGACTGGTGGTGGGTCCGTTGTCTCTCTGACTGGATGCCTGTGACTGGTGGAGTGTCACAGGGGTCGGTGCTGGGTCCGTTGTCTCTCTGACAGGATGCCTGTGACTGGTGGTGTGTCACAGGGATCGGTGCTGGGTCCATTGTCTCTCTGACTGGATGCCTGTGACTGGTGGAGAGCCACAGGGATCGGTGCTGGGTCCGTTGTCTCTCTGACAGGATGCCTGTGACTGGTGGTGTGTCACAGGGATCGGTGCTGGGTCCGTTGTCTCTCTGACTGGATGCCTGTGACTGGTGGAATGCCACAGGGATGGGTGCTGGGTCCGTTGTCTCTCTGACTGGATGCCTGTGACTGGTGGAGTGTCACAGGGATCGGTGCTGGGTCCGTTGTCTCTCTGACTGGATGCCTGTGACTGGTGGTGTGTCACAGGGATCGGTGCTGGGTCCATTGTCTCTCTGACTGGATGCCTGTGACTGGTGGTGTGTCACAGGGATCGGTGCTGGGTCCGTTGTCTCTCTGACTGGATGCCTGTGACTGGTGGAGTGTCACAGGGATCGGTGCTGGGTCCGTTGTCTCTCTGACTGGATGCCTGTGACTGGTGGAGTGCCACAGGGATCGGTGCTGGGTCCGTTGTCTCTCTGACTGGATGCCTGTGACTGGTGGAGCGCCACAGGGATCGGTGCTGGGTCCGTTGTCTCTCTGACAGGATGCCTGTGACTGGTGGTGGGTCCGTTGTCTCATTGGATGCCTGTGACTGGTGGTGTGTCACAGGGATCGGTGCTGGGTCCGTTGTCTCTCTGACTGGATGCCTGTGACTGGTGCTGGGTCCGTTGTCTCTCTGACTGGATGCCTGTGACTGGTGGAGTGTCACAGGGATCGGTGCTGGGTCCGTTGTCTCTCTGACTGGATGCCTGTGACTGGTGGTGTGTCACAGGGATCGGTGCTGGGTCCGTTGTCTCTCTGACTGGATGCCTGTGACTGGTGGTGGGTCCGTTGTCTCTCTGACTGGATGCCTGTGACTGGTGGAGTGTCACAGGGATCGGTGCTGGGTCCGTTGTCTCTCTGACTGGATGCCTGTGACTGGTGCTGGGTCCGTTGTCTCTCTGACTGGATGCCTGTGACTGGTGGAGTGTCACAGGGATCGGTGCTGGGTCCGTTGTCTCTCTGACTGGATGCCTGTGACTGGTGGTGTGTCACAGGGATCGGTGCTGGGTCCGTTGTCTCTCTGACTGGATGCCTGTGACTGGTGGAGTGTCACAGGGATCGGTGCTGGGTCCGTTGTCTCTCTGACTGGAGGCCTGTGACTGGTGGAGTGCCACAGGGATCGGTGCTGGGTCCATTGTCTCTCTGACTGGATGCCTGTGACTGGTGGTGTGTCACAGGGATCGGTGCTGGGTCCGTTGTCTCTCTGACTGGACGCCTGTGATCGGTGGAGTGTCACAGGGATCGGTGCTGGGTCCGTTGTCTCTCTGACTGGATGCCTGTGACTGGTGGAATGCCACAGGGATCGGTGCTGAGTCCGTTGTCTCTCTGACTGGATGCCTGTGACTGGTGGTGGGTCCGTTGTCTCTCTGACTGGATGCCTGTGACTGGTGGAGTGTCACAGGGGTCGGTGCTGGGTCCGTTGTCTCTCTGACTGGATGCCTGTGACTGGTGGTGTGTCACAGGGATCGGTGCTGGGTCCATTGTCTCTCTGACTGGATGCCTGTGACTGGTGGAGAGCCACAGGGATCGGTGCTGGGTCCGTTGTCTCTCTGACAGGATGCCTGTGACTGGTGGTGTGTCACAGGGATCGGTGCTGGGTCCGTTGTCTCTCTGACTGGATGCCTGTGACTGGTGGAGTGTCACAGGGATCGGTGCTGGGTCCGTTGTCTCTCTGACTGGATGCCTGTGACTGGTGGAGTGTCACAGGGATCGGTGCTGGGTCCGTTGTCTCTCTGACTGGATGCCTGTGACTGGTGGAGTGTCACAGGGATCGGTGCTGAGTCCGTTGTCTCTCTGACTGGATGCCTGTGACTGGTGGAGTGTCACAGGGATCGGTGCTGGGTCCGTTGTCTCTCTGGATGCCTGTGACCGGTGGAGTGTCACAGGGATCGGTGCTGGGTCCGTTGTCTCTCTGACAGGATGCCTGTGACTGGTGCTGGGTCCGTTGTCTCTCTGACTGGATGCCTGTGACTGGTGGTGGGTCCGTTGTCTCTCTGACTGGATGCCTGTGACTGGTGCTGTGCCACAGGGACTGGTGCTGGGTCCATTGGTGTTTGTCATCCAGATTGTTGATTATAGATGTCAATGTGGTTAACTGGATCAGCAATTTTGCAGAAGATGCCAAGATTTGCATTGTCGGGGTCTTTCAGAACTTGCAGGGACTAGCTGGAAAAGTGGGTTCAATACAGCTGGAATTTAATGCAGACAACTTGTGAGGTGCTGCACTTCAGCTTGACAAAGCAGACCAGATCTTGCCGGGTGAATGGTCGGGCACTGGGGAGTGTGGTAGAGCAAAGGGATCTGGGAATTTAGGTCCATAATTCATTGACACTGCAGGCAGGAGTTCAGTGCACACAGAGGGTCAACACTGCACACGGGATCGGTGTACAGAGAAGATCAACACTGCAGTCAGGATCGGTGTACAGAGAAGATCAACACTGCAGTCAGGATCGGTGTACAGAGAGGATCAACACTGCAGACGGGATCGGTGTACAGAGGGGATTGGGACTGCAGACAGGATCGGAGTACACAGAGGATCGACACTACAGACGGGATCAGATTACACAGAGGGTCAACACTGCACACGGGATCGGTGTACAGAGAGGATCAACACTGCAGTCAGGATCGGTGTGCAGAGGGGATCAACACTGCAGACGGGATCGGTGTACAGAGAGGATCAACACTGCAGACGGGATCGGTGTGCAGAGGGGATCAACACTGCAGACGGGATCGGTGTACAGAGAGGATCAACACTGCAGACGGGATCGGTGTGCAGAGGGGATTGGGACTGCAGGCCCCTCTCTCAGGAATATGAGATTTCTGTCTGAGAAGAGTCAACTGGTTAGTTCTCTGCATAGATGCCACATGATCTGCTGGGTTCCTCTGGTATTTTGTCTGTTGTACTCCAGGGCTTTCAATTCCTGCAAAATCTCTTCACTTCAGATGCATTTGTGGCAGGGATGTGTCGTGATTTACTTTGTAAGGACAAGATCTGGGCTCTGATTGCCTTTGTTTGAAAGTTAGAATGGGCTATTGTCTCCTTTGTAAATCAGATTACTCTTGAACGAAGATGAAATTGACCACAATCTTTCTAAACAAGCCTCAGTGGACTGTGATCCCTTTTTGAGACTTTTTTTCTTTTATTCAATCTCTTTTTGTGATGTTGGCATCGTAATCGAGGCCAGCGTTTATTACCCGAGAGAGCATTGTTGAAGGTACTCTGAGTGTTGGTTTGGGAGCTCTTGGGTTTGAATATCTTACCTCTGTGATGGGATGTCAGTCAAGATCCTGCGTGGTTTTGAGCATTTGAGTAATCATTTTGCACACCTTCACCCTATCTGGTTCATCCTACACCAATCCTATTTGTCCACATTAACCCGTCTCCTCCTCTTGCATAATGTAACGAAGTTTCTGTCACTCACGTCTAAACTGGTTCCACAACCTTGGCTGTGCATCTGACTCCACGTACCCCACCTGTCCACCAAATTGGCACTGGGGAGGCACTGCAAGTCCATCACCATCATCGCTGAAGATTCTCACCCTGCCTGTCCCTGCACATCTGCTTCATGCCCTCTCCTGCTGAATATTATTGAGCGTTCCTATGTTCACGTTTACTTAACTTGGATTACTGACGTCTGCTAATCATTGATTACTCATGGCTGAGTGCACTGTTGTCTTGTAAATTGTTAGATACTGTTGTGTTGTCCGTTCTGGTATTGTCCTGTTTTATGCTTGTCACCAATCCGCAGTCAACTCTGGGAAGTTTCACTGGTAATAAAGTGATTCTGAAAGCCACCCATCCAGGCAGCCTCCTGATGAATCTCAGGCCCACCACACAGCTGAATATTTTCAAAGTAACACGCACAAAATGCTGGAGGAACCCAGCAGGTCAAAACGCACCCATGGAAAGGAATAGAGTCAACACTTTTGGTCAGACCCTTCACTGGGACTGGAAAGGCAGGGGGAAGAAGCTGGGTGGGGGGGGGGCAAGCTGCAAGGTGATGGGTGAAGCTGGATGAGGGGGATGGAGGGAAGGAGGGGACGGTGATGGGTGGAGCTGGATGAGGGGGATGGAGGGAAGGAGGGGACGGTGATGGGTGGAGCCGGATGAGGGGGATGGAGGGAAGGAAGGGACGGTGATGGGTGGAGCTGGATGAGGGGGATGGAGGGAAGGAGGGGACGGTGATGGGTGGAGCTGGATGAGGGGGATGGAGGGAATGAGGGGACGGTGATGGGTGGAGCTGGATGAGGGGGATGGAGGGAATGAGGGGACGGTGATGGGTGGAGCTGGATGAGGGGGATGGAGGGAAGGAGGGGACGGTGATGGGTGGAGCTGGATGAGGGGGATGGAGGGAATGAGGGGACGGTGATGGGTGGAGCTGGATGAGGGGGATGGAGGGAATGAGGGGACGGTGATGGGTGGAGCTGGATGAGGGGGATGGAGGGAAGGAGGGGACGGTGATGGGTGAAGCTGGATGAGGGGGCTGGAGGGAATGAGGGGACGGTGATGGGTGGAGCTGGATGAGGGGGATGGAGGGAAGGAGGGGACGGTGATGGGTGAAGCTGGATGAGGGGGATGGAGGGAAGAAGGGGACGGTGATGGGTGGAGCTGGATGAGGGGGCTGGAGGGAAGGAGGGGACGGTGATGGGTGGAGCTGGATGAGGGGGATGGAGGGAATGAGGGGACGGTGATGGGTGGAGCTGGATGAGGGGGATGGAGGGAAGGAGGGGACGGTGATGGGTGAAGCTGGATGAGGGGGCTGGAGGGAATGAGGGGACGGTGATGGGTGGAGCTGGATGAGGGGGATGGAGGGAAGGAGGGGACGGTGATGGGTGAAGCTGGATGAGGGGGATGGAGGGAAGAAGGGGACGGTGATGGGTGGAGCTGGATGAGGGGGCTGGAGGGAAGGAGGGGACGGTGATGGGTGGAGCTGGATGAGGGGGATGGAGGGAAGGAGGGGACGGTGATGGGTGGAGCTGGATGAGGGGGATGGAGGGAAGGAGGGGACGGTGATGGGTGGAGCTGGATGAGGGGGATGGAGGGAAGGAGGGGACGGTGATGGGTGGAGCTGGATGAGGGGGATGGAGGGAAGGAGGGGACGGTGATGGGTGAAGCTGGATGAGGGGGATGGAGGGAAGAAGGGGACGGTGATGGGTGGAGCTGGATGAGGGGGCTGGAGGGAAGGAGGGGACGGTGATGGGTGGAGCTGGATGAGGGGGATGGAGGGAAGGAGGGGACGGTGATGGGTGGAGCTGGATGAGGGGGATGGAGGGAAGGAGGGGACGGTGATGGGTGGAGCTGGATGAGGGGGATGGAGGGAAGGAGGGGACGGTGATGGGTGGAGCTGGATGAGGGGGATGGAGGGAATGAGGGGACGGTGATGGGTGGAGCTGGATGAGGGGGATGGAGGGAAGAAGGGGACGGTGATGGGTGAAGCTGGATGAGGGGGATGGAGGGAATGAGGGGACGGTGATGGGTGGAGCTGGATGAGGGGGATGGAGGGAAGGAGGGGACGGTGATGGGTGGAGCTGGATGAGGGGGATGGAGGGAAGGAGGAGACGGTGATGGGTGGAGCTGGATGAGGGGGATGGAGGGAAGGAGGGGACGGTGATGGGTGGAGCTGGATGAGGGGGATGGAGGGAAGGAGGGGACGGTGATGGGTGGAGCTGGATGAGGGGGCTGGAGGGAAGAAGGGGACGGTGATGGGTGAAGCTGGATGAGGGGGATGGAGGGAATGAGGGGACGGTGATGGGTGGAGCTGGATGAGGGGGATGGAGGGAAGAAGGGGACGGTGATGGGTGAAGCTGGATGAGGGGGATGGAGGGAAGAAGGGGACGGTGATGGGTGGAGCTGGATGAGGGGGATGGAGGGAAGGAGGGGACGGTGGTGAAGTGAGAAACTGCAAGGTGATGGGTGGAGCTGGATGAGGGGGATGGAGGGAAGGAGGGGACGGTGATGGGTGAAGCTGGATGAGGGGGATGGAGGGAAGGAGGGGACGGTGATGGGTGAAGCTGGATGAGGGGGATGGAGGGATGGAGGGGACGGTGATGGGTGAAGCTGGATGAGGGGGATGGAGGGAAGAAGGGGACGGTGATGGGTGAAGCTGGATGAGGGGGATGGAGGGAATGAGGGGACGGTGATGGGTGGAGCTGGATGAGGGGGATGGAGGGAATGAGGGGACGGTGATGGGTGGAGCTGGATGAGGGGGATGGAGGGAATGAGGGGACGGTGATGGGTGGAGCTGGATGAGGGGGATGGAGGGAATGAGGGGACGGTGATGGGTGGAGCTGGATGAGGGGGATGGAGGGAATGAGGGGACGGTGATGAGTGGAGCTGGATGAGGGGGATGGAGGGAAGAAGGGGACGGTGATGGGTGGAGCTGGATGAGGGGGATGGAGGGAATGAGGGGACGGTGATGGGTGGAGCTGGATGAGGGGGCTGGAGGGAATGAGGGGACGGTGATGGGTGGAGCTGGATGAGGGGGATGGAGGGAAGGAGGGGACGGTGATGGGTGAAGCTGGATGAGGGGGATGGAGGGAAGAAGGGGACGGTGATGGGTGAAGCTGGATGAGGGGGATGGAGGGAATGAGGGGACGGTGATGGGTGGAGCTGGATGAGGGGGATGGAGGGAAGAAGGGGACGGTGATGGGTGGAGCTGGATGAGGGGGCTGGAGGGAATGAGGGGACGGTGATGGGTGGAGCTGGATGAGGGGGATGGAGGGAAGAAGGGGACGGTGATGGGTGGAGCTGGATGAGGGGGATGGAGGGAAGGAGGGGACGGTGATGGGTGGAGCTGGATGAGGGGGATGGAGGGAAGAAGGGGACGGTGATGGGTGAAGCTGGATGAGGGGGATGGAGGGAATGAGGGGACGGTGATGGGTGGAGCTGGATGAGGGGGATGGAGGGAATGAGGGGACGGTGATGGGTGGAGCTGGATGAGGGGGATGGAGGGAATGAGGGGACGGTGATGGGTGAAGCTGGATGAGGGGGCTGGAGGGAATGAGGGGACGGTGATGGGTGAAGCTGGATGAGGGGGATGGAGGGAAGGAGGGGACGGTGATGGGTGGAGCTGGATGAGGGGGATGGAGGGAAGAAGGGGACGGTGATGGGTGGAGCTGGATGAGGGGGATGGAGGGAATGAGGGGACGGTGATGAGTGGAGCTGGATGAGGGGGCTGGAGGGAATGAGGGGACGGTGATGGGTGAAGCTGGATGAGGGGGCTGGAGGGAAGGAGGGGACGGTGATGGGTGGAGCTGGATGAGGGGGATGGAGGGAAGAAGGGGACGGTGATGGGTGGAGCTGGATGAGGGGGATGGAGGGAATGAGGGGACGGTGATGGGTGGAGCTGGATGAGGGGGATGGAGGGAATGAGGGGACGGTGATGGGTGGAGCTGGATGAGGGGGATGGAGGGAAGAAGGGGACGGTGATGGGTGAAGCTGGATGAGGGGGATGGAGGGAATGAGGGGACGGTGATGGGTGGAGCTGGATGAGGGGGATGGAGGGAAGGAGGGGACGGTGATGGGTGGAGCTGGATGAGGGGGATGGAGGGAAGGAGGGGACGGTGATGGGTGGAGCTGGATGAGGGGGATGGAGGGAAGAAGGGGACGGTGATGGGTGGAGCTGGATGAGGGGGCTGGAGGGAAGGAGGGGACGGTGATGGGTGGAGCTGGATGAGGGGGATGGAGGGAATGAGGGGACGGTGATGGGTGGAGCTGGATGAGGGGGATGGAGGGAAGGAGGGGACGGTGATGGGTGGAGCTGGATGAGGGGGATGGAGGGAATGAGGGGACGGTGATGGGTGGAGCTGGATGAGGGGGATGGAGGGAAGGAGGGGACGGTGATGGGTGGAGCTGGATGAGGGGGATGGAGGGAAGGAGGGGACGGTGATGGGTGGAGCTGGATGAGGGGGCTGGAGGGAATGAGGGGACGGTGATGGGTGGAGCTGGATGAGGGGGCTGGAGGGAAGGAGGGGACGGTGATGGGTGGAGCTGGATGAGGGGGATGGAGGGAAGGAGGGGACGGTGATGGGTGGAGCTGGATGAGGGGGATGGAGGGAAGGAGGGGACGGTGATGAGTGGAGCTGGATGAGGGGGATGGAGGGAATGAGGGGACGGTGATGGGTGGAGCTGGATGAGGGGGATGGAGGGAATGAGGGGACGGTGATGAGTGGAGCTGGATGAGGGGGCTGGAGGGAATGAGGGGACGGTGATGGGTGAAGCTGGATGAGGGGGCTGGAGGGAATGAGGGGACGGTGATGAGTGGAGCTGGATGAGGGGGATGGAGGGAAGAAGGGGACGGTGATGGGTGGAGCTGGATGAGGGGGATGGAGGGAAGGCGGGGACGGTGATGGGTGGAGCTGGATGAGGGGGATGGAGGGAAGGAGGGGACGGTGATGGGTGAAGCTGGATGAGGGGGATGGAGGGAATGAGGGGACGGTGATGGGTGGAGCTGGATGAGGGGGATGGAGGGAAGAAGGGGACGGTGATGGGTGGAGCTGGATGAGGGGGATGGAGGGAAGGCGGGGACGGTGATGGGTGGAGCTGGATGAGGGGGATGGAGGGAATGAGGGGACGGTGATGGGTGGAGCTGGATGAGGGGGATGGAGGGAATGAGGGGACGGTGATGGGTGGAGCTGGATGAGGGGGATGGAGGGAAGAAGGGGACGGTGATGGGTGAAGCTGGATGAGGGGGATGGAGGGAATGAGGGGACGGTGATGGGTGGAGCTGGATGAGGGGGATGGTGGGAAGGAGGGGACGGTGATGGGTGGAGCTGGATGAGGGGGATGGAGGGAAGGAGGGGACGGTGATGGGTGGAGCTGGATGAGGGGGCTGGAGGGAAGAAGGGGACGGTGATGGGTGGAGCTGGATGAGGGGGATGGAGGGAATGAGGGGACGGTGATGAGTGGAGCTGGATGAGGGGGATGGAGGGAAGAAGGGGACGGTGATGGGTGGAGCTGGATGAGGGGGATGGAGGGAATGAGGGGACGGTGATGGGTGGAGCTGGATGAGGGGGATGGAGGGAAGAAGGGGACGGTGATGGGTGGAGCTGGATGAGGGGGATGGAGGGAATGAGGGGACGGTGATGGGTGGAGCTGGATGAGGGGGATGGAGGGAAGGAGGGGACGGTGATGGGTGGAGCTGGATGAGGGGGATGGAGGGAAGGAGGGGACGGTGATGGGTAGAGCTGGATGAGGGGGATGGAGGGAAGGAGGGGACGGTGATGGGTGGAGCTGGATGAGGGGGATGGAGGGAATGAGGGGACGGTGATGGGTGGAGCTGGATGAGGGGGATGGAGGGAAGAAGGGGACGGTGATGGGTGAAGCTGGATGAGGGGGATGGAGGGAAGGAGGGGACGGTGATGGGTGGAGCTGGATGAGGGGGCTGGAGGGAAGGAGGGGACGGTGATGGGTGGAGCTGGATGAGGGGGATGGAGGGAAGGAGGGGACGGTGATGGGTGGAGCTGGATGAGGGGGCTGGAGGGAAGGAGGGGACGGTGATGGGTGGAGCTGGATGAGGGGGATGGAGGGAAGGCGGGGACGGTGGTGGGTGGAGCTGGATGAGGGGGATGGAGGGAAGGAGGGGACGGTGATGGGTGAAGCTGGATGAGGGGGATGGAGGGAAGGCGGGGACGGTGGTGGGTGGAGCTGGATGAGGGGGATGGAGGGAATGAGGGGACGGTGATGGGTGGAGCTGGATGAGGGGGATGGAGGGAAGGCGGGGACGGTGGTGGGTGGAGCTGGATGAGGGGGATGGAGGGAAGGAGGGGACGGTGGTTAAGTGAGAAACTGGAAGGTGATGGGTGAAGCCGGATGAGGGGGATGGAGGGAAGGAGGGGACGGTGATGGGTGAAGCTGGATGAGGGGGATGGAGGGAAGGAGGGGACGGTGATGGGTGAAGAGAGAAACTGGAAGGTGATGGGTGGAGCTGGATGAGGGGGATGGAGGGAAGAAGGGGACGGTGATGGGTGAAGCCGGATGAGGGGGAAGGAGGTGACGGTGGTGAAGTGAGAAACTGCAAGGTGATGGGTGAAGCCGGATGAGGGGGATGGAGGGAAGGAGGGGACGGTGATGGTGAGAAACTGCAAGGTGATGGGTGGGCAAGATAAAGGGTGGAAGAAGGAGGAATGTGATACGAGACGAGAGTGGACCATGGAGAAGGGGCACTGGAGGAGGGGAAGATGAGAGTGAGCTCAAATGGGGAATGGAAGGGGGGGATCGGAGGAGAGAAATTCCCAGACGTTAGCGAAATTGAGGTATATGTCATCAGGTTGGAGCCGGCTCTGATGGAATGCGAGTTGTAGTTCTGACCTGACTGGTTTCATCGTGGCAGTGGATGTGGCCATGGACGAACATCTGGGCTTGGGGATTGCAACCGAAATGGTCAGCCACAGGGTAATCCTGCCTGGTGCAGAGGGCGTGAAGGTGCCCACAGGGTGTGGAATGGGGTTCACCCCCACCTGCGACCCTAGTCTTTGGTGTCCAGAAGTGCTGATGGAGTAACTGCAGTGCAGTTGGTAACTGCTTTGTTACAGAGCCCCAGGGTGCCAGGGGAGGTGAATGATTTGCAATTCCAGATAGGGAAACCACTCAAATTTCCTGCCACATCCTAAATGGTTCAAGTATCACGTGCTGGTGGAATCAGCAGGGATAACTTCACTTGGCCCATCATCAGAATGTTCCCTGTGGACTCACAGCCTATGGACTCACTTTCAACCACCCTTCATCTCATGTTCTCGATGTTTCTTGCTTGTTTATTAATGACTATTATTTCTTGTGTATGTACAAGAAATGTGTTTGGTCATGGAGTTTGTCTTTTGAACACTGGTTGAACGCCCATGTTGGTGCAATCTTCCATTGATTCTGTTATGGTTATCGTTCTATTATAGATTTATTGAGCATGCCTGGAAGAAAATGAATCTCAGGATTGTATGTGGTGACATGTATGTACTTCAATAATTAATTCACTTTGAACTTTGGGCAGTATGGTTTGCAAGGATGGGTTGGGCTGATAGGCAATGAATTGGGTCATGTATACCTTCCCAAGGCAGGGGTTCCCAACCTGGGGTCTTCTGATGCCCTGGGCTAAAGGTATCAGCCCATGGAAGCCCCTGTCCTAGGGCGTTACTCCCTTCACGGAGAATGCCAGTGCATGACTTTGTTTAATGTGTGGAGGCTGATGCACGGGTAGCCATCACACCATCCTTGGCAGATCTGGGTCAGGGTCCTGTGGCGTGGAATGCAAGACGACTGGGGACCCTTCACTGCTACAGACTTCCTCCGTCTTCACGGTCATCGTGATGTCTCATCATCTTCCGCCAGCTCCACCGTTGAGGTCTTGGTTGGATCGCTCTCTGGCTGGAACCTCCCCCTCGACCTTACCACCATGGCTGACCCTCCCAGGAGCCACGCTGCAGACAGCATCCCTCACAGGGTCTCAGGAACTCACAAAGCTCTCCACCACAAGGTGACGATCCTCGGAGAAAGATCTTATAATGAAGACCTATAACTTTTGGAAAGGCCTTAGCGGTTCGGTGAGAGACACAGGGCAGCCTCTGACCAGTTCTTGCAGTATTTATGCAGTTGCTTCAGTGTGAGGAGAGATCTCGATGTTGGTCAAACCCTTTGAATGTTGGTGAGACTGCTGCTGGAGATGTTGCTCGCTGGCTGGACGATTCTGCAGTTGGACCTGGTTTGTGGTTCTCTTGGAAGGCAGGTTGGACAGGCTGTGTTCCTATTTGAGAGGAAATTAAATTTGTGAGTACTGAGGGTGCAGAGATTGGAGGGATGTGGGTCAGAATCAGGTGTAGTATCACTGGCATATGTGGTGAAATTGGCTGTTTATAGGCAACAGCACGTACAATACAGAATAAAATTTATAAAAAGTACATACTGTACTGTGCAAAAGTCTTGGGCACATGACGATGATGCCTAAGACTTTTGCACAGTACTGTAGTAATTTAATGTATTTCACTGCCCTATATATTAAAAAAAACACAAAATCAGGTTACTGACAGAGCCTGCTTATGTGCACCATGCCTCGATCAAAACAGCTTTCAGTGGACCTTAGAATTGTAGAGATGCATGGAGCTGGAAAAGGCTACAAAAGCATTTCTAAAGATCTGAGTGTTCATCAGTCCATGGTAATAGAAATTGTCTACAAATGGAGGAAACTCAGTACTGTTGCTACTCTCCCTAGGAGTGGGCGTCCTGTAGAGATCACACCAAGAGCACAATGTGCAATGCTGAGGGAGGTTTTAAAAAAAAACCAAGATAACAGTAAAAGACCTGCAGAAATCTCTAGAACTTGCTAAAATCTCTGTACATGTGTGCACTATAAGAACGCTAAACAAGAATGGTGTTCAATGGAGGAAGCCACTGCTCTCCAAAAAGATATTGCTGCACCTCTGAAGTTTGCAAGGACCACCTTGATGCTCCACAATGCCTCAGGAACAATGTTCTGTGGACAGATGAGACAGAAGTTGAACTTTTTGGTGAAATTCACACTGCTCTGTTTGGACCAAAAAAGGTACTGCACACCGACACCAAAACCTCATCCCAGCTGTGAAGCATGGTGGAAGGACCATCATGGTTTGGGGCTGGTTTGCTGCCTGAGGGTCTGGACAGTTTGCAGTTGTTGAGGGAACAATGAATTCAAAATTGCATCAAGACATTTTACAGGAGAATGTCTCGGTAGTCGTCCGTTACTTGAAGCTTAATAGAAGTTGGATGATGCTACAAGACAATGATCCGAAACATAAGAGCAAACCAACAACAGAATGATTTTAAAAAGAAGAAAATTTGTGTTTTGGAACGGCCAAGTCAGAGTCCAGAGCCTAACCCAATTGAGATGCCATGGCATGTTCTGAAGAGAGCTGTTCACGTAAGGTATCCCTGAAATATTGATGAACTGAAACAGTTTTGTATGGAGGAATGGTCTAAAGTTCCTCCTCGCCGTTGTGCAAGTCTGATCAGCAGCTACAGGAAACGTTTGGTGGAGGTTGTTGCTGCTAAAGGAGGTTCTATCCATTATTAAATACAAGGCTTCACATTCTGGACTGTGAATGATTAAACAATGTGTTCAATAAAGACATGAAGAGTACAATTGTTTATGTGCTGTTAGTGTTGGCAGATTGTGTTTGTCTATCATTGTGACTTAGATGAAGATCAGACCACATTTTATGATGAATGCAGAAAACCAGGTAATTACAAAGGGTTCACAAACTTTTTCTTGCAACTGGGCACCAAAACGTAGAGTGAAATGTGTTGTTTGCGTCAAATCAGTGCGGATTCTGCTGGGGCAGCCCGTCGTGTCACCAATGTGGCATGCCCGCAACTCACTAACCTTAACCTTATTGAATCCTAATGCTTTTGCAGTCTAGAATGTAGCGTAAAACTTATTGCTAGTCATTTTACTAAGTGTTGCAAGAACAAAGAAGGACAAAGGAAAAGCAGTCGTCGTCATCTCACATTCAGACTACAGACAACATAAACCCAAAAGACATGTCAGTCAGTAGGGTAATTAGTTACTTGTAACTTTCAGGTGATGAGAAGGCAGATAGGAGTGAGATAGATCAGCTGCAACAACAACTTTCCACTCAATGTCAGTAAGACCAAATAATTGATTGTGGACTTCAGAAATGAGCTGCAGAAAGTTGTAAACTCAGTCAGCTCTGTCATGGGGACCAGCCTCCCCAGCATCCAGGCATCTTCAAGGACCGGTGTCTCAAAAAGGCAGCATCCATCATTAAGGACACCCATCACCCAGGACATGCCTTCTTCTCATTGCTACCACCAGGGAGGAGGTACAGGAGCCTGAAGACTCACACTCAACGATTCAGGAACAGATTTTTCCCCTCTGACATCAGATTTCTGAATGGACATTGAACCTATGAACAGTACCTCACTACTTTCTTTGCACTAATTATTTAACTTTTTTAATATATGTACTTGTATTACAGCTTTTGTTATAATGTATTGTTATGCACTGCTGCCAGATAACCGCAAATTTGTGGCGTATACCAGTGATATTAAACCTGATCCTGATTCTAAATGAGGCTCGGGTTAAATAGGGGGCTCACGGGTTGGTGCGGCTCACTGGGCCCGTCCGCGCTCCCGTTTTGCGATCCCCAACATCCCCAATTTAACCCTGACCTAGTCGAGGGACAATTTAAAGTGACCAATTAACCTACTGACCTATGAATCTCTTTGGACAGTGGGAGGAAACTGGAACACCAGAAGGAAACCCACACGATCACAGGGAGAACGTACAAACTCCTCACAGACAGCGACAGCAGTGGAACCTTGACTGGTAATCACTGGCCCGCCGGAATGTGATTGCACTAACTGCTACGCCGGCAGAAGGGATTAGGTGTCATTTGCTTAATAATTTTGGCCCAACCTTGTGGGTCGTAGGTCCTGCTCCATTGTAATCCCCTCTCAGTGAACGCCGTGTGGTCTGTGATTCCCCTTTGTAGTTGCATCATGAGGTGCATCATGTTCTATTTCATGTGTCGTCTTAAGTTAACTTTATGGGTAATTAAAGATGGTGTGTCCTAGTTATGAGTGGCGAGGTGGAGATACATCTCTACCAAGGAAGGTGGAAGGTGCTCCTTCTCTCTGCTGGCCTGCAGGTCACCCTTGGGCAAGATGTAGATTCTGCTGAACCTCCCGCCCCACACCCATTCGGCGTCACGTGAAGCCGTGGGAGCAGGTGGTGGATGGTTGTATGAGCAGCCGGTACAGCTCACAAGTCCTGGTTATGTGACCACTGATGCCAGGCAGACACTCTCTGAAGAGTATTGATAATGGCTGGGGTCACCCGTCTTGTAAAGACACTGCCCAGAAAAAGGCAATGGCAAACCACTTTTGTAGAAAAAAAATTGAAGTTATCCTAGTGCCCATAAAAGGAGCTCTTCACCCTCAGTACAAGAATGAGAGAGATCAGGGCTGCCGGGAGATAGAATGTAGAATAGTGAAACAGTACAGGCCATTTGGCCCACAATGTTGTGCCAACCCTTAAACCCTACCTCCCATATAACCCCCCCCACCTTAAATTCCTCCATATACTTGTCTAATAGTCTCTTAAACTTCACTAGTGTATCTGCCTCCACCACTGACTCAGGCAGTGCATTCCACGCACCAACCACTCTCTCAGTGAAAAAACCTTCCTCTAATGTCCCCCTTGAACTTCCCACTCCTTACCTTAAAGCCATATCATCTTGTATTGAGCAGTGGTACCCTAGGGAAGAGGCGCTGGCTATCCACTCTATCTATTCCTCTTAATCTTGTACACCTCTAGCATGTCTCCTCTTCTCTCCAAAGAGTAAAGCCCTAGCTCCCTTAATCTCTGATCATAATGCATACTCTCTAAACCAGGCAGCGTCCTGGTAAATCTCCTCTGTACCCTTTCCAATGCTTCCACATCCTTCCTATAGTGAGGCGACCAGAACTGGACACAGTACTCCAAGTGTGGCCCAACCAGAGTTTTATAGAGCTGCATCATTACCTCACGACTCTTAAACTCCATCCCTTGACTTATGAAAGGTAACACCCCATAAGCTTTCTTAACTACCCTATCTACCTGTGAGGCAACTTTCAGGGATCTGTGGACATGTACCCCCACATCCCTCTGCTCCTCCACACTACCAAGTATCCTGCCATTTACTTTGTACTCTGCCTTGGAGTTTTGTCCTTCCAAAGTGTACCACCTCACACTTCTCCGGGTTGAACTCTATCTGCCACTTCTCAGCCCACTTCTGCATCCTATCAATGTCTCTCCGCAATCTTCGACAATCCCCTATACTATCCACAACACCACCAACCTTTGTGTCATCTGCAAACTTGCCAGCCCACCTTTCTACCCCCTACATCCATGTCGCTAATAAAAATCACAAAAAGTAGAGGTCCCAGAGCCGATTCTTGTGGGACACCACTAGTCACAACCCTCCAATCCTAATGTACTCCCTCCACCATGACCCTCTGCTTTCTGTAGACAAGGCAATTCTGAATCCACCTGGCCAAACTTCCCTGGATCCCATGCCTTCTGACTTTCTGAATAAGCCTACTGTGTGGAACCTTGTCAAATGCCTTGTTAAAATCCATTTGGACCACATCCACTGCACTACCCTCACCTATATGCCTGGTCACCACCTCAAAGAACTCTTATCAGTCTTGTTAGACACGATCTGCCCTTCACAAAGCCATGTTGACTGTCCCTGATCGGACCATGTTTCTCTAAATGCCCATAGATCCAATCTTTAAGAATCCTTTCCAACAGCTTTCCCACCACAGACGTAAGGCTCACTGGTCTATAATTACCGGGACTATCCCTACAACCTTTTTTGAACAAGGGGACAACATTTGCCTCCCTCTAATCCCCTGGTACCATTTCCGTAGGCAACAAGGACATAAAGATCCTAGCCAGAGGCTCAGCAATCTCTTCCCTCGCCTCGTGGAGCAGCCTGGGGAACATTCCGTCAGGGCCCGGGGACTTATGATATAGTTGGGATCACAGAGACATGGCTCCAGGGTGACCAAGGATGGGAGCTCAACATTCAGGGATATTCAGTATTCAGGAGAGATAGACATGAAAGAAAAGGAGGTGGGGTGGTGTTGCTGGTTAGAGAGGAGATTAACGCAATAGAAAGTAAGGACATAAGCCGGGAGGATGTGGAATCAATGCGGGTCGAGCTGCATAACACTGAGGGGCAGAAAACGCTGGTGGGAGTTGTGTACAGGCCACCTAACAGTAGTAGTGAGGTTGGGGATGGTATTAAACAGGAAATTAGAAATGTGTGCAATAAAGGAACAGCAGTTATAATGAGTGACTTCAATCTACATGTAGATTGGGTGAACCAAATTGGTAAGGGTGCTGAGGAAGAGGATTTCTTGGAATGTATGCGGGATGGTTTTTTGAACCAACATGTCGAGGAACCAACTAGAGGGCAGGCTATTCTAGACTGGGTATTGAGCAATGAGGAAGGGTTAATTAGCAATCTTGTCGTGAGAGGCCCCTTGGGTAAGAGTGACCATAATATGGTGGAATTCTTCATTAAGATGGAGAGTGACATAGTTAATTCAGAAACAAAGGTTCTGAACTTAAAGAAGAGTAACTTTGAAGGTATGAGACGTGAATTAGCTAAGACAGACTGGCAAATGACACTTAAAGGGTTGACGATGGATATGCAATGGCAAGCATTTAAAGATCGCATGAATGAACTACAACAATTGTTCATCCCAGTTTGGCAAAAGAATAAATCAAGGAAGGTAGTGCACCCGTGGCTGACAAGGGAAATTAGGGATAGTGTCAATTCCAAAGAAGAAGCATACAAATTAGCCAGAAAAAATGGCTCACCTGAGGACTGGGAGAAATTCAGAGTTCAGCAGAGGAGGACAAAGGGCTTAGTTAGGAAGGGGAAAAAAGGTTATGAGAGAAAACTGGCAGGGAACATAACAACTGACTGTTAAAGCTTTTATAGATAAGTGAAAAGAAAAAGATTGGTTAAGACAAATGTAGGTCCCCTACAGACAGAAACAGGTGAATTGATTATGGGGAGCAAAGACATGGCAGACCAACTGAATAATTAGTTTGGTTCTGACTTCACTAAGGAGGACATAAATAATCTTCCGGAAATAGTAGGGGACATAGGGTCCAGTGAGATGGAGGAACTGAGGGAAATGCATGTTAGTAGGGAAGTGGTGTTAGGTAAATTGAAGGGATTAAAGGCAGATAAATCCCCAGGGCCAGATGGTCTGCATCCCAGAGTGCTTAAGGAAGTAGCCCAAGAAATAGTGGATGCATTAGTGATAATTTTTCAAAACTCTTTAGATTCTGGATTAGTTCCTGAGGATTGGGGGGTGGCTAATGTAACCCCACTTTTTAAAAAAGGAGGGAGAGAGAAACCAGGAAATTATAGACCGGTTAGCCTAACATCGGAGGTGGGGAAACTGCTGGAGTCAGTTATCAAAGATGTGATAACAGCACATTTGGAAAGCGGTGAAATGATCGGACAAAGTCAGCATGGATTTGTGAAAGGAAAATCATGTCTGACGAATCTCATAGAATTTTTTGAGGATGTAACTAGTAGAGTGGATAGGGGAGAACCAGTGGATGTGGTATATTTGGATTTTCAAAAGGCTTTTGACAAGGTCCCACACAGGAGATTAGTGTGCAAACTTAAAGCACACGGTATTGGGGGTAAGGTATTGATGTGGATAGAGAATTGGTTGGCAGACAGGAAGTAAAGAGTGGGAATAAACGGGACCTTTTCAGAATGGCAGGCAGTGACTAGTGGGGTACCGCAGGCTCAGTGCTGGGACCCCAGTTGTTTACAATATATATTAATGACTTGGATGAGGGAATTAAATGCAGCATCTCCAAGTTTGCGGATGACACGAAGCTGGGCGGCAGTGTTAGCTGTGAGGAGGATGCTAAGAGGATGCAGGGTGACTTGGATAGGTTAGGTGAGTGGGCAAATTCATGGCAGATGCAATTTAATGTGGATAAATGTGAAGTTATCCACTTTGGTGGCAAAAACAGGAAAACAGATGATTATCTGAATGGTGGCTGATTAGGAAAAGGGGAGGTGCAACGAGACCTGGGTGTCATTATACACCAGTCATTGAAAGTGGGCATGCAGGTACAGCAGGCGGTGAAAAAGGCGAATGGTATGCTGGCATTTATAGCGAGAGGATTCGAGTACAGGAACAGGGAGGTACTACTGCAGTTGTACAAGGCCTTGGTGAGACCACACCTGGAGTACTGTGTGCAGTTTTGTTCCCCTAATCTGAGGAAAGACATCCTTGCCATAGAGGGAGTACAAAGAAGGTTCACCAGATTGATTCCTGGGATGGCAGGACTTTCATATGATGAAGGACTGGATGAACTAGGCTTATACTCTTTGGAATTTAGAAGATTGAGGGGGGATCTGATTGAAACGTATAAAATCCTAAAGGGATTGGACAGGCTAGATGCAGGAAGATTGTTCCCGATGTTGGGGAAGTTTAGAACGAGGGGTCACAGTTTGAGGATAAAGGGGACCGAGATGAGGAAAAACTTCTTCACACAGAGAGTGGTGAATCTGTGGAATTCTCTGCCACAGGAAACAGTTGAGGCCAGTTCATTGGCTATATTTAAGAGGGAGTTAGATATGGCCCTTGTGGCTAAAGGGATCAGGGGGTATGGGGGGAAGGCTGGTACAGGGTTCTGAGTTGGATGATCAGCCATGATCATACTGAATGGCGGTGCAGGCTCGAAGGGCCGAATGGCCTACTCCTGCACCTATTTTCAATGAACTTCTATGAACCTTCTCTCCCTTAATATCAACGTGCTCCAGAACATCAACCTCACTCATATTGTACTCACCATCATCAAGTTCCCTCTCATTGGAGAATACTGAAGAGAAATATTCATTGAGGACCTCGCTCACTTCCACAGCCTCCAGGCACATCTTCCCACCTTTATCTCTAATCGGTCCTACCTTCACTCCTGTCATCCTTTTGTTCTTCACATAATTGAAGAATGCCTTGGGGTTTTCCTTTACCCTACTTGCCAAGGCCTTCTCATGCCCCCTTTTTGCTCTCCTCAGCCCCTTCTTAAGCTCCTTTCTTACCACCTATATTCTTCAATAGACCCATTTGATCCTTGCTTCCTAAACCTCATGTATGCTGCCTTCTTCCACCTGACTAGATTCTCCACCTCACTTGTCACCCATGGTTCCTTCACCCTACCATTCTTTATCTTCCTCACCGGGACAAATTTATCCCCAACATCCTGCAAGAGATCCCTAAACATCAACCACATGCCCATCGTCCATTTCCCTGCAAAAACATCATCCCAATTCACACCCGCAAGTTCTAGCATTATAGCCTCCTAATTTGCCCTTCCCCAATTAAAAGATTTTCCTTTCCTCTCTGATTCTGTCCTTTTCCATGATAATGCTAAAGGTCAGGGAGCGGTGGTCACTGTCCCCCAGATGCTCACCCACTGAGAGATCTGTGACCTGACCCAGTTCGTTACCTAGTACTAGATCTAGTATGACATTTCCCCCTAGTTGGCCTGTCCACATACTGTGATAGGAATCCATCCTGGACACACTTAACAAACTCTGCCCCGTCTAAACCCTTGGAACTGATCAGGTGTCAATCAATATTAGGGAAGTTAAAGTCACCCATGATAACAACCCATTATTTTTGCACCTTTCCAAAATCTGCCTCCCAATCTGCTCCTCGGTATCTCTGCTGCTACCAGGGGGCCTATAGAATACCCACAATAGAGTAACTGCTCCCTTCCTGTTCCTGACTTCCACCCATACTGGCTCAAAAGAGGATCCTGCTACATTACCCACCCTTCTGTAGCTGTAATAGTATCCCTGACCAGTAATGCCACCCCTCCTTCCCTCTTCCCCCCTCTCTGTCCCTTTTTAAAACACTGAAATCCAGGAATATTGAGAATCCATTCCAGCCCTGGTGCCAGCCAGGTCTCTGTAATAGCCACTACATCATAATTCCATGTATGTATCCAAGCTGTCAGTTCATCACCTTTGTTCCTGATGCTTCTTGCATTGAAGTACACACACTTTAGCCCTTCTACCTTACTACCTTTACACCCTTTATTCTGCTTCTCTTTCCTCAAAGCCTCTCTATATGTTAGATCTGGCTTTACTCCATGCACTTCTTTCACTGCTCTATTGCTCCGGGTCCCATCTCCCTTGCAAATTAGTTCAAACCCTCCCGAACCGTGCCAGCAAACCTACCTGCAAGGATATTGCTCCCTCGAGTTCAGGTGCAACCCATCCAATCTGTACAGGTCCCACCTTCCCCAGAAGAGATCCAATGATCCAAAAATCTAAAACCCTGCTCCCTGCACCAAATCCTCAGCCACACATTCAACTGCCATCTCCTCCAATTCTTACCATCACTGTCGCGTAGCACTGGCAGCAATCCTTGAGGTCCTGTTCTTCAGCCTTCTGCCTAGTTCCTGAAACTCTCACTTCAGGACCTCATCCCTCTCCCTGCCTCTGTCATTGGTACCAAGATGTATCACGACTTCTGGTTGCTTTCCCTCTCGTACCAGGATGTCGTGCACCCGGTCAGAGACATTCCGGACCCTGGCACCCGGGTGACAACAAACCATGCGGGTGTCCTTTTCACATCCACAAAATCTCCTGTCTGCTCCTCTGACTATAGAGTCTCCAATGATGACAGCTCTCCTCTTCTCCGTCCCACCTTTCTGCACTGTCAGTACGAGAATGAGAGAGATCGGGGCTGCCAGGGGTTCATCACTCTCAATACGAGCGCGAGAGAGAGAGAGAGACACACACACACACACACACACACACACACACACACACACACACACACACAAAAAACCAGGAGCTCATCACCCTCAATACGAGAGTGACAGAGATCGGGGATTGCCAGGAGTTCACACTGGACAAGTACAAGCTCTTCTTGTGGAATATCTTTTGTACATATTGGCATTTTTTCACTGTTTCTCTAATTTTTCTAAGTTTGATTTTTAAAAACACCTAATAAGCACTTCTGCACTGAAGTGCTAAGTGACACCAGCCATTTTTTCTTTAATAAAAAAAGCCCACGTTTTTAACACGTACAGTTCTGTGCAGAAGTGTCGGGCACATATATATAGGGTGCCTAAGCTTTTTCACAGTACTGTATTTGTCAACGTGGAGTGGAGAACAAGCTTGTAATTCTGGCGAGAGCCAAGGATGTTGGGAATGACGAGGTTGGGGTGCTGCCGGAGGGGTGGGACAGGTGGCAGACGAGTGCCCGCATTGAGGGGGGAGTGAGGTGCGAGTACGGACACACCCAGCTCTGAGACACCAGGCAAGGTCATTTGATTCCAAACTATTGCTTTATTGATCATTACGGAATGTCTCTCTGGTGCTTCCTGCTCCCTCCCCTCTCCCTTCCCCTTTTCCCAACCATGATTCCCCTTTCCCTGACCCCTTCCCACTCTCTTAAACACCCTAAGACTTTTGCACAGTACTGTAGGTATTGATGACTTGGAAACATGGAAAACCTTCAGCACAATTCAGTCCCTTCGGCCCACAAAGCTGTGCTGAGCATGTACTTCAGAAATTACCTGGGGTTACCCATAGCCCTCTACTTTTCTAAGCTCCATGTACCTGTCCAAGAGTCTATTAAAAGACCCTATTGTATCTGCCTGCACCACAGTCACCAACAGCCCATTCCACACACTCACCACTCTCTGCATTAAAAAAAAATTGCCTTTGACATCTCTGTACCTGCTTCCAAGCATCTTAAAACTCTGCCCTCTCGTGTTATTCATTTCAGCCTTGGGAAAAAGTCTCTGACTATCCACACAATCAGTACCTCTCATCATCTTGTCCACCTCGATCAAGTCACCTCTCATGCTCCATCGCTCCAAGGAGAAAAGGCTGAGTTCACTCAACCTATTCTCATAAGGCATGCTCCCCAATCCAGGCAACATCCTTGTAAATCTCCTCTGCACCCTTTCTATGGTTTTCACATCCTTCCTGTAGTGAGGTGATCAGAACTGAGCACAGTACTCCCAGTGGGGTCTGACCAGTGTCCTATATAGCTGTAACATTACCTCTCGGCTCCTAAACTCAATCCCACGGTTGATGAAGGCCAATACACCGTATTGCCTCCTTAACCACACAGTCAACCTGCACAGCAGCTTTGAGTGTACTGTGGACACAGACTCCAAGATCCCTCTGATCCTCCACACCACCAAGAGTCTTGCTATTAATAGTATATTCCACCATCATAATTGACCTACCAAACTGAACCATCTCACACTTATCTGGGTTGAACTCCATCTGCCACTTCTCACCCCAGCTTTGCATCCTATCAATGTCCTGCTGTAACCTCTGACAGCCCTCCACACTATCCACCACACCCCCAACCTTTATGTCATCAGCAAATTTACTAACCCATCCCTCCACTTCCTCATTAAGGTCATTTATAAAAATCATGGAGAGAAGGGGTCCCAGAACAGATCCCTGAGGCACACCTCTGGTCACCGACCACCATGCAGAATATGACGTGTCCACAACCACTCTGCCTTTTGTGGGCAAGCCAGTTCTGGATCCACAAAGCAAGGTCCCCATGGATCCAATGCCTCCTGACTTTCTCAATAAGCCTTGCATGGGGTACCTTATCAAATGCCTTGCTGAAATCCATATACACTACATCTACTATTGTAGCTTCATCAATGTGTTTAGTCACATCCTCAAAAAATTCAGTCAGGCTCATAAGGCACGACCTGCCTTTGACAAAGCCATGCTGACTATTCCTCATGTTCATAAATCCTGTCTCTCAGGATCTTCTCCATCAACTTACCAACCACTGAAGTCAGACTCACTGGTCTATAATTTCCTTGGCTATCTCTACTCCCTTTCTTGAATAATGGAACAACATCTGCAATCCTCTGGAACGTCTCCCATCCTCATTGATGATGCAAAGATCATTGCCAGAGGCTCAGCAATCTCCTCCCTTGCCTCCCACAGTAGCCTGGGGTACATCTCGTCTGGTTCCAGTGACTTATCCAACTTGATGCTTTCCAAAAGCTCCAACACAACCTCTTTTGTAATGTCTGTTAGTTGTGACTATATTGCCTGTGGGATATTGGGTGATGATGTGGGGTTGGACAACGGAGCTGTTTTGTGGGCGGGAGGGATTGGCGCAATGGTCTCTGCAGTAGAGGAGTACTCGTTGGATTTCGCTCTGCACATGTCGAACAGTAAATGGATTGAGATTCATTTGTACGAGGTTTGGGCTCAGTGCTAATCCTTTTACGCAACGCGAGGGGGTGGCCTGTGATTCCATTTATACAGCATCAGCCATGAATGTGCCAGACTATTCAGTCTCACATCTCAGATCCAAATATAAATTCCAGTGCTCAGTTTGACTGCCTTGCTCTTCTTTTTTGAATGCTTTAACAGTACATCCTGCAAAGATGTGGAAAGCTCTAAATAAAAGCCAGTTCTTTCTGTCAGAGCTGAGTGACTTTTGGAATGTTGCTGCGAAGAGCTTTTATTGAGTTGTATGAAACCAAGAGGTCAGGCTTGAACAGGAATAACCTGATTCACTTCACGGAGATGGCAGAAATTGGGAGGTATCGAGGTAGGGAGATTAAAAGAGGGTTAACGAAAAGAAGTATTTAATGGCAGAGCAGTTACTCTACAGGAGTTATCTGGGTGACACCTTGAAAAGATGACATCTACTTAGTTGTGGACCCAAAGAAGACTGGGAAATGAAATTAATATCAACTTTGGCCAAATAGACACCTTCAATCGCCATAATTTGGTACTTCTGTGGTATGGCAGCCTCCACGAGGACCACAACCTCATCGTAAGGTATGGAGGCTCGTGTGCCTCAATGACCTGGCGAGCTGCGTTGACTCTTGGTATTGTCACCCACGCTAAACAGGTCAAAGGGGGGAGGCCAGACTGAGAATGGTCCACTAGGTTCGGCTAACAACCCTGACTGGTCAAAAGAAAAACTATTACGGAGCCAGCAATGGAGAATCCTTCTATATCTGTGTACGTGTGTACGACTGAGGACCCTGAACCACACCTGCGGCACAATAGAGAAAGTGGCCAAGGGCGGGCTGAGATAGAGGACCTTCATTGCGGGCGGCCTAACAGTGGCATGCTAGGTAGATGGTGCAGTCGTGTAGAGGTTAGCACAATCACGTTCCAGTGTCAGCAGTCACTGATGGGGCTTCGATTCCCACCGCTGTCTGTACGTTCTCCCTGTGACTGCGTGAATTGCCTTCTCCCATATTCCAAGGACATACGGTTAGGGGTTTGTAAGTTGTGGGCTTGCTGCTACACTGGCTCCAGGACCCTGGTGACATTTGTGGGCCGTCCCCAGCACAATCCTGGTCAAGCAACACACATCAAAGTTGCTGGTGAACGCAGCAGGCCAGGCAGCATCTGCAGGAAGAGGTGCAGTTGACGTTTCAGGCCGAGACCCTTCGTCAGGACTAACTGAAGGAAGAGTGAGTAAGGGATTTGAAAGTTGGAGGGGGAGATCCAATCCTGGTCAGTTTGATTTGACGAAACAATCAATGACTTTGTGACAAGTAATGTCCCTTTAAAAAATCTTTGGTTTCTGTGGGGCGTTTTACGAATGAGACGCCATAAATTCCTGTGTATAGTTGTACAGTGCCTTGTCCTAGAAGTGTAAAACTGCTCCCATCTCGTAAACAACCCCCACCAAATGTAAATGTGCTTAATATTGCCACATGTCCCGAGATATGATGAAAAATTTGCAAGGGTTTGCATGCATCCTGTGTGTATCATTTCACCACCCCAGTACAGTCATCAACTTCCACCTTCAGGCTCCTGAATCAGAGTGGAACACCTCACTCATCTCAACACCATAACCTGTGGGCTCACTTTCAAAGACTCTTGCACCTCCTTCTCAGTACTATCTGCTTGCCTTTCTACTTGCACAGGCCCTTCCTTTGCACACTTTTACCCAGTACTGTATGTGGGATGGAACGGTTGAAGAACATGGAACTGATGGGAGAGGATAGTGGAACATCAAGTATAGGGAGAGAGGTGCGGGTTGGAGACTGGTGGGAGATGTGTGGGTGATGGGTTCCAGATAGGTACGTGGTAGTCAAGACGGATATGGTGGCCTAAAACAGTGGTCCCCAACTGCCCGGTATTGGTCCGCGGCCTGGAGGTTGGGGACCATTGGTCTAAAAGACCTGTTCTTGTGCTCTATGGCTCTGTGACTCTGAGCATCTTGCATATTGTAGCCCCGGTGAAGACCATTTGCCCCATTGGCTTCATGCTTGATCCCATGGCTTCCATTTCCCTTCCCTCTCCCCAGTAGTCAGTTAGGTCTATCGAGGGTCCACGCCGAGGGGTGATTTTGACCATTTAACCTACCAGCACATTTTTGGGTTGTAAGGGGAAACAGATCCCAAATACAAACTGGTATCTCCTTGGGGCTTCCAAGGGGAAAGGGAGTGCCCAGGAGAGATACCAGCCTGTTTTGGAGATAGGAGGGGAATGGGAGTGCCCAGGATAGATACCAGCCTGTTTTGGGATCTGAGGGGAAATGGGAGTGCTCAGGAGAGATACCAGCTTCTTTTGGGTTCTAAGGGGAAATGGGAGTGCTCAGGAGAGATAGCTTGTTTTGGGTTCTAAGGGGAAATGGGAGTGCTCAGGAGAGATACTAGCCTGTTTTGGGATCTGAGGGGAAATGGGAGTGCCCAGGAGAGATACCAGCCTGTTTTGGGTTCTAAGGGGAAATGGGAGTGCCCAGGAGAGATACCAGCCTGTTTTGGGTTCTAAGGGGAAATGGGAGTGCTCAGGAGAAATACCAGCTTGTTTTGGGATCTGAGGGGAAATGGGAGTGCCCAGGCAATACCGGCTTGTTTGGGATCTGAGGGGAAATGGCAGATTCACACAGAATGTTCCGGATCCCCTCAGGCATCGTCCAGGTTTGGCATTGATCCTGAACTGCCTGAGCTGTAAGGCAACAGCCCAGACTGCTGTGGTTAGGGTTGGCACTTGAAATCTGAAAACCCAGAGTGGAAACGGGCCTTTCAGCCCACCAAGTCCAGCCGCTCGTATGGGTCCCGCGTCCGTCCACTCGTACTAGTCCCACATCCCTGCTCTTGGCCCATAGCCTGTTAACTTGGAGTGATTCAGGTGCTCTTCTGGGCACTTCATAAATGCCATCAGTGACTGTATCTCCACTGCTCTCTCGAGCAGCAGAAATCCCCTCACAATTTCATATGTCTCAGTCACGTCCCCCTCTTAATGTCCACTCCAGGGAGAACAGACCCAAACTCTCCTGATGACTGAAATGCTCCATCCCAGACAACATGCTGGTGATTCTCCCCTGTACTGTTTCACTCTATAGCACCATGAGACACAGGAACAGAATTAGGCCATTCGGCCCATCGAGCCTTCCCCACCATTTGATCACGGCTGATTTATTATCCCTCTAAACCCCATTCCCTTGCCTTGGCCCCATAGCCCTGGAGACCCTGGCTGATTAGGTACCTGACTGAAGAGCTCTCTTGGTCCGTCAGAACAGCCTTGATAGTAGGGAAAGACAACAGCGACTTCACTACCTGGAGAGCTAATCTTCCTAAAGTGCTGGCTAACTTTTATCCATGTGTGATAGAGAGCATACTGCCATACGGAATGATAGTGTGGGACTCGATCTGCAGCAGGTCAGATCACAAAGCACTCCAATGGATGGCTCAGCACATCGCTGGGACTCAAGTCCTGGACCTGGAGACAACCTGCAACTCTCGATGCCCAAGGCTTGCTCGTAACATCCTATCGCGGACACTGTCTGTTCGATCTTCTGCCATCTGGTAGGAGATGCAGAAATGACAGTAAGACTGCAAAAGAGCTCCTTCCCCAGGGCTGCTGTGCAGCTGAATAATGCCACACCCCGGCTTGCCAATGGCCTTTTGAGTGTTACGGACTATCAATTCACTTGTTGCATGTAAATATGGGAATTTAAAAAAAAATTAAGCTGGGGCAGCACGGTAGTGTAGTGGTTAGCACAACAGTTTACAGTACAGGTGACACAGGTTCAATGCCCGTCGCTGCCTGTAAGGAGTTAGTGTGATCTTCCTGTGACTGTGTGGATTTCTTCCGGGTGCTCCGGTTTCCTCCTACGGACACTTCCAGTTTTTAGATTATGAGAACACTCAGTCCTCATTCATTGTTGTCTAGAAATGCACACATGCATTTAGTTATGATACAATGTTTCTTCAGAGTGATATCACAGAAAACAAGACAGACCAAAGACTAACACTGACAGAACCACATAATTATAACATATAGTTACAGCAGTGCAAAGCAATACCATAATTTGATGAAGAACAAACCATGGGCACAGTAAATAAAGTCTCAAAAGTCCCCGAGTCGATTGACTCCCAAGTCCCCGATAGCAGGCGGCAAAAGGGAGAAACTCCCTGCCATAAACCTCCAGGCACCGTCAACTTGCCGATGCCTTGGAAGCAGCCGACCCTGAGTCCATCCGTCTGAAAACTCCAAGCTTCCGAGCAGCCTCTCCAATACAGCCTCCCGAGCACCTTCGACCTCTCCCCGGCCCCTGAAATGCGCAAAGCTGAGGATTTCAGGGCCTTCAGCTCCAGAGATTCCGGTTACCACACAGTAGCAGTGGTAGCAAAGCGGCATTTCAGAAGTTTTCCCGATGTTCCGCTATGCACTCATGTCTGTCTCCATCAAATCAGGTTGTGCACAGTCCCCTACTTGACAATTGTTGGTCAATTGGCTATTGTAAGTTGTCCTGTGATTAGACTGGGGTTAAATCAGGGATTGGTGGCGTATCTCAATAAACAGACATTCAGACAACATTCATTGTAAAAATGTGTTGCACGCACTGGAGTAGCACCGCGATCTCGTTGTCTTGAGCAAAGACAATAAAATTGTAACCTACCTATCAACTTCGGCTTTCAGTACACGATCTCGTCGTCTTGAGCAAAGACAATGAAATTATAACCTACCTATCGGCCTGGGCTTTCAGTACACCCAGTAACCTGGCTTCTGAGCAGGGTCTCTCCGTTAAGCGTTGTGAAGCATTTTGGTGTAGTTGGAACTGCTGCACAAATCCATATTGCTGGCTGCTGGGTTTCTTCATGTACAGCACAGACGGGACCCAGTCTCTACTGTAAATCACTTTACTGGCTCCCAGTGGAGTCCCCTCTTGTACAACAGAGATGGGACCCAGTCTCTACTATAAATCACTTCACTGGCTCCCAGTGGAGTCCCCTCTTGTACAACAGAAATGGGACCCAGTCTCTACTGTAAATCACTTCACTGGCTCCCAGTGGAGTCCCCTCTTGTACAACAGAGATGGGACCCAGTCTCTACTATAAATCACTTCACTGGCTCCCAGTGGAGTCCCCTCTTGTACAACAGAGACGGGACCCGGTCTCTACTGTGAATCACTTCACTGGCTTCCAGTGGAGTCCCCTCCTGTACAACAGAGACGGGACCCGGTCTCTACTATAAATCACTTTACCTGTGCTTCACTGGCTCCCAGTGGAGTCCCCTCTTGTACAACAGAGACAGGACCCGGTCTCTACTGTAAATCACTTTACCTGTGCTTCACTGGCTCCCAGTGGAGTCCCCTCTTGTACAACAGAGACGGGACCCGGTCTCTACTGTGAATCACTTCACTGGCTTCCAGTGGAGTCCCCTCCTGTACAACAGAGACGGGACCCGGTCTCTACTATAAATCACTTTACCTGTGCTTCACTGGCTCCCAGTGGAGTCCCCTCTTGTACAACAGAGACGGGACCCGGTCTCTACTGTAAATCACTTTACCTGTGCTTCACTGGCTCCCAGTGGAGTCCCCTCTTGTACAACAGAGATGGGACCCGGTCTCTACTATAAATCACTTTATCTGTGCTTCACTGGCTCCCAGTGGAGTCCCCTCTTGTACAACAGAGATGGGACCCGGTCTCTACTATAAATCACTTTATCTGTGCTTCACTGGCTCCCAGTGGAGTCCCCTCTTGTACAACAGAGACGGGACCCGGTCTCTACTGTAAATCACTTTATCTGTGCTTCACTGGCTCTTGTTCTGCCAGCTGCTTATTACAGTGGATGCCAAGCTGGCACAGGGGGTCTGAGGTAATGCAAGCCCGTGGCAGACTGCCACCTGCCTTGGCCCAGAGGCAGCGACTGACTGCCTCATCACAGTCAGAGCGTTTTACCAGTTCAACAGACCGAGTGTGTGTGTGTGTTCCCATTATAGCACAGGACTGTGTAGCAGGTTAATACCAGGCTCAAGAACAGCTACTTTCCCTTTGCAAACTCCGAAAGAAGTAGAAACGAGCAGTCCATGAGCCAGTCCTCATCAGAGGGTCAGCATCTTTACATTCCTCGCTGTTGCCATTTCAGAGGAATGGCACGTAAGTGCAGTTACAAAAAAAAAGCAGGACAGCACCTTTGCGAAGATTCAACATGACATCTAAAACTTTGACAAACTTCTATAGATGTGTGGCGGAGAGTATATTGACTGGCTGCATCACAGCCTGGTATGGAAACAGCAATGCCCTCGAATGGAAAATCCTACAAAAAGTAGTGGATACGGCCCAGTCCATCACGGGTAAAGCCCTCCCCACCATTGAGCACATCTACACGAAATGCTGTCGCAGGAAAGCGGCATCCACCCAGGCCATGCCATCGGGAAGGAGGTACAGGAGCTCCAGGACTCCCACCACCAGGTTCAGGAACAGTTATTACCCCTCAACCATCAGGCTCCTGAACCAGTGAGGATAACCTCAACTCTGAACTGATTCTATCGGGAAGGAGGTACAGGAGCCTCAGGTCCCACACCACCAGGTTCAGGAGCAGTTATTACCCTCAACCATCAGGCTCCTGAACCAGTGAGGATAACCTCAACTCTGAACTGATTCCATCGGGAAGGAGGTACAGGAGCCTCAGGTCCCACATCACCAGGTTCAGGAACAGTTATTACCCTCAACCATCAGGCTCCTGAACCAGAGGGGATAACCTGAACTCTGAACTGATTCCATCGGGAAGGAGGTACAGGAGCCTCAGGACCCACACCACCAGGTTCAGGAACAGTTATTACCCTCAACCATCAGGCTCCTGAACCAGAGGGGATAACTTCACTCAACTTCATTGAAATGTTCCCACAACCTATGGACTCACTTTCAAGGATTTTCCATTTCATGGTCTCGATATTTATTGCTTATTTATTATTATTATTTCTTTTGTATTTGTGCAGTTTGTTGTCTTCTGCACGCTGGTTGCTCGCTGAAGTTAGAGCGGTCTTCCATTGATTCTGTTATGGTTATAGACTTGCTGAGTATGCCCACAAGAAAGTGAATCTCAGGGTTGTATCTGAGGGCACAGATATACCTTGATAATAACTCTGAATTGGGTTAGAACTAGCTACTTTGCCTTCAAGTATTCAGTAGTTGAACCAACCGGCACAGCTGCGGAGCGCTGAGACACCATGGTAATGTAGCGGTTAGCGCGAGGCTGTTACTGCTCGCCCGCTGGAGTTCAGAGTTCAGTCCTGGCGCCCTCCGTGACCAAGTGGGGTTCGTCCGGGTGCCCCGGCTTCCTGCCACAGTCCAAAGGTGAGCCAGTTGGTAGATTGGTTAGGATTAAATGGGGAGTGTCGGGGTTGCTGGGCAGCACAGTGTGAAGGGCCGGAGGGGCCTATTTTGCCACGTACTGCTAAGTAAATAAATAAAGCCTAATCACAACTCGGTACAGGAGCATTCTGACCACTTGGGTTAGGGTTCGGGGGTTATGGACGTGTTGTGTTGGTGCCAGAAGTGTGGTCCAGCACAATCCTCACTGACTTGATGCAAACTACACACTTCACACTGTCCGCGCGACAAATAAAGCTGGGTACTTTAATGCTCTGCTTGTGATGCAGCTGCGAGCAAGTTTTTCATCCCATTTGTGCGCACACTGCACTGTGCAAAAATCTTAGGCACGTATATACTACAGTTGGGTGCCCAAGTCTTTTGCACAGTCCTGTAGTAATTTTATGTGTTGCACTGTACTGCTGCTGTGAAGAAAATCAAATTTCCTGGCACATGAGTGATGATAAACCTGATTCTGATCTGGGTCTCTATTGTGGACTGAGAGTGGGAAGGGGGCAGGGAGAGGGGAATCATGGTTGGGAAAAGGGGAAGGGAGAGGGGAGGGAGCAGGAAGCACCAGAGAGACATTCTGTAATGATCAATAAACCAATTGTTTGGAATCAAATGACCTTGCCTGGTGTCTCAGGGCTGGGTGTGTCTGTACCCACCCCTGACACTCCTTCTCTGCCCCCTGTCCCTCACCCCTCCCACGGCGCTCCACCCTCACCATTCCCAACACCCTTTGCTCCCGTCAGATTTACAAACTCGTTCTACGTTGACAAATACCGTACTGTGCAAAAGTCTTGGGCACCCTCGCCATGTATATGTGTGCCTAAGACCTTTGCACAGGACCGTAGATATCGTATATACCTACCTCCACATGTGACCCTGCTGGGGTCGAGCCCTACCTGAATCACTGGCTTGGTCTCTGCTTCCGGTGGTTTCTGCAGCTTTGCTGCTGCAGTAAGAATGGGGCTGTTAGTTAAACAGTTTCACATTCAAGTCTATCATCATCTGACTGTACACGGATACAACCAAACAAAACAACGGTGCTCCAGTCCATGGTGCACCCACAAAACATATATCACACACAGCACATAAACCTTAAATAAGTTAATAAGATATAGTCCAAACCGTACGTAGTACACAGCACAGGTAGACAGTAGACAGCTGACTGTCCTAGTGACAGGACTTTGGTGGTGGCAGGGTATCCGTCAATCTCGCAGCTTGTTACCCAGTCTGGCAGTCCTGGTCCTGATGCTCCTGTACCACCTCCCTGACGGTAGTGGGTCAGAGACACTGTGGGATGGACGGTAGCAATCCTCAGCAATACCTCAGGCCCTTCAGCTACAATGCTGCCAGTAATTGTCGCAGACTGGGGCGGGAGACCCCAGTAATCCTGTCCTCTGTAGGGTCTTGCAGTCTGATGCCCTGTAGCATCTGTGCCACACAATGATGATGCACATCGAGACACTCATGAAGGTGCTCCTGAACGAAGTGGTTAGAATGGGGGCGTGGAGCCTTGCGCGCCTCAGTCTCCTCCAGGTCCAGACACACCAGTGTCTAGACTGAGAGAGGAGGTGTTGTGGGTCCTGTGTAACATGTACACTGAGGAACTCTGTGCTGTTCACCCTCTCCAAGGCAGATCCATTGATGTGCCATGGAGAGTGGTTGACCTGAGCTTTCCGGAAGTCGACAATCATCTCCTTTATCTTGTCCACATTGAGACTTGAGTAGTTCTCACACCATTTAATAATTCCCTCTGTGTGCCAACTCATCATTGTTGCCAATGAGGCCAGTCACGTAGCATTATCAGCAAACACGCTGATGCGGTTGGGCTGGATCTGGGATAGTGGCGTGGGTGGTGGAGACCCCCGGGATGCTCTTGCCAGTTTTTACTGTCCTTTGTAGGGTCCGATGCCTTGCAATTTCAGAGACAGTGCAGTGTTTCAGCAGAGCTGATGTTCCATTGGTGTTCGTATATTTACAGATTCTAGTTTGATCCAAAGAATGAAGGCAAAATCATTCTCTTTGGAAATGAGCTAAATTTCAATCCTCTCTGGGTATGTGAACTGAGAGACGATCTCGCTCAGGTCCTTGTTGGCCGCCTTCATGCTCCAGGTAGATCACTGACTCCGTTTTTGTTTGAGTGGAGGCTGGGAGCCATTTATGCGCACAAGTCCTTTGGTTGGGGCACAGCTGAATTTTAATCTTGATCCTGTAGCCCTCAAAACTCTTGCCTAATGAAAGTATCAGTCTCAGGTTCCTGCATTTGTCCCAAGCAGCCACTGTGGTTGACGGCTGTGTTCTAGGTCTCATCTGTGTGAAGAGATGCTTTGCGCTGTTGGGTTCAGTGACTGTACATCATGACACGATAACTTGCCTGTTGTGCTTCGGGGCAGCAGTAAAGTCCCCTGTCTTGTGTTCAGAGCTTCCTTCATCGTGTCAGTATCTTTCCTCGGTTTCCTCTGCAGCAAGTCCCTGGTGGAGATTCGAATGCCTTCACACTCAAGATGTGGAGGGACTCTTCATTGCTGTTTCCGTAACAGTTTTGTTTAACCAGTCAGGGTTGTTAACCCTGAGCTGAGCCCCCGAACCTAGAGGACAGGTGGATCACTCTTCGTCTGGCCTCTTCCCTTTGATCTGTTTGGCGTAGATGACCCTACCAAGAGCCAAAGCATAAAACCCTGACTCCAGCCAACATAGTTTTCTGCACCATCGAGGCATGCAAGCTCCAAACCACGATGAGGTTCTGGTCCTCATGGAGATTCCCAGGTCAGAAGCATCATAAAAACAGATTCTGCAGATGCTGGCAATCCAGAGCAACACACACAAAATACTGGAGGAACTCAGCAGGTCAGGCAGCATCCATGGAAATGAATAAACAATTGAGGTTTCAGGCCAAGGCCCTTCTTCAGGATTGGAAAAGAAGGGGGAAGACACCGGAATAAAAGGGTGAGGGAGGGAGGGAATGAGCAGCTGGAAAGTGAGAGGTGAGGCCAGGTGTGTGGAAAAGGTAAAGAGCTGGAGAGGAAGGAATCTGATAGGAGAGGGGAGGAGGAGGGGGCCAAGGGTAGGCGATAGGCAGGTGAGGAGGTAAGAGGCCAGAGTATAGCCATTTGTTCTGGGTTCTCCCATTAGAGCAGGGCTTCCCAACCTTTTTGATGGCATGGATCCTTACCGAGGAGTCCGTAGACCCCAGGTTGGAAAGCTCTGCATCACAGGATTGTCATTTCAAAATTCTCAGAACTCCCCTTAATCTGTTACTTTCTCGGGATATGTGACTCGCTAATGCAACTGTGTTCCTGTTGGTCACACAACGTGGATATAGGCCCTTTGGCCTGACCATGGTGCCCACCCAGCTAATCCCAGTTTCCTGTGTTCGGCTGTCATCCCTCCAGGCTCCACCTATCCCAAGTGCCTCCAACATGAAACTCTTCTACCTGTCTCAACCACCTCCTCTGGCAGCTTGTTCCGTGTACTCGTTACCTCCCTGCCTACCCTGCTAGTCTCAATTTCCTCCAAGTCCCACCCCTCCATGCACCTAGCCAAATGCTTCTTAAAGGAAATTATCGTAGGTGCCTTGACTACTTCCTCTAGCAGCTCGCTGAGTGTACTCACCACTCTCTGCGTGAAAAAAGTTGCCATTCAAGTTGACCTTTTAATCCTGGTGTCTGTGTCTGTAAGACCATAAGACCGAGGAGCAGAATTAGGCCATTCAGCCCATTGTGTGTTTTCAGCATTCAGTCATGGCTGATTTACTATCCCTCTCAACCCCATTCTCCACACAACCTTTGACACATTTTCAAATCAAAAACCGATCAACCTTGCTGTAAATACTCCACAACTATCTTTGCAATGAATTCCACAGATACACCACCTCTGCTAAAGAAATTCTTCCTGATTTCTGTTCCATAAGGATGTCCTTGTAGTCTGAGGGTGTCCCATTTGGTCCCAGACTCCCCCACTATAGGAAACATCCTCTCCACATCCACTCTATCTGTGTCCTCTGGTCCTAGACTCCCCCACTACAGGAAACATCCTCTCCATGTCCAATCTATCTTGGCCTTTCAATATTCGATAGGTTTCAGTGAGCTCCCTCTAAACTCCAGCGAGTACATGCCCATTAAATGCTCCTCATATGACGACCCTATTATCCCTGGGATCATTTTCATAAATCTCCTGTTTGTTCTATGAATCCATGCTGAACTTCCCTCGATCAGTTAGGAGTCATAGTCTTACTGCCACACCCAGCTGGTTGAGTAAACAGGTTCTGTTTGCTTATGACACAGGTGGAAACCATTTTGTATATGGAGTCCAAGCAGGCTGCTCGGTCTCAAGTACCCACCTCCCTCCTTGCAACTTATTCTTGTTGCCGCCTGAGCTGGGATATTTTTTGCAGTGGTGGAGGATACCAGAGCTATTGGGAGAAAGCCACCGTACACAGGGAGCGGGTAGCCTCCACACAGACAGCATTGAGGGTCATGCAGCAGCCCTTTAACATCTAACAGTCAGAGAGCTGAACTTGCCAAACAAGGAAACTGAGGTCACAAATTGTCCAGAACGGGTGAATCTCAGCTTCTGTGGTTGGCCGTTCTTGGTCTGTTCCAAGGACGGGTTCAGTGTCAGTCGTCATTTCAGGGTCTTCTGGTTTCTGAGTGTAAAACTTCGAGGCACTGTGACAGAACTTGAGGTCCCAGTGTTCTGACTTGACGAGGCTGTGTGGATGGGACGTGGCCCAGCCAGGGGGGTGAAGGAGAGATCAGCGGTGGAAGGGGTGAGCAGTTTCAGGTTCCTGGGTGTTAGCGTCTCAGAATCTGTCCTGGGCCCAACATGTCAATGCAGTGAGAAAGAAGGCACAACAGCAGCTGTATTTCATTAGGAGTTTGAGGAGATTTCGTATGTCACCAAAGGCCCTGGAAAATTTCAGGTGTACTGTGGGGAGCATTCTATCTGGCTGAAACACTGTCTGCTTTGGGGGGGAGGGGGGTCACTGCAGAAACCTGTAAACTCAGCCAGTTCCAGCATGGCCACCGGCTCATTCATAACAGTCACGCACAAACACACAATACTCAGGCACATAGATCTAGCTCGAGCACCTAAGACTTCTGCACAGTACTGTAGTAATTTTATGTGTTGCACTGTACTGCCATGAAGAAAATCAAATTTCCTGACATGTGAGTGATGATAAGCCTGATTCTGATATGGGTTTCTATTGTGGACTGAGAGTGGGAAGGGGGCAGGGAGAGGGGAATCATGGTTGGGAAAAGGGGAAGGGAGAGGGGAGGGAGTGGGAAGCACCGGAGAGACATTCTGTAATGATCAATAAACCAATTGTTTGGAATCAAATGACCTTCCCTGGTGTCTCAGGGCTGGGTGTGTCTGTACCCACCCCTGACACTCCTTCTCTGCCCCCTGTCCCTCACCCCTCCCACAGTGGCACACTATATACATAGTGTGTGTGTGTATACCATTTTTTCTTGTCGTAATAGTTTTTCATTATGTATTGCACTGTATGTGACTACATAACAACAAATTTCACAACATATGCCAGGAATGCCATCTATTACAGCTGCATCTCAAAATGCTGTTGTGGCTGTGTGCAAATCCACCTATTACAGGCATTTGTTATGACCTGATTATTTGTGATCAGCAGTGTTCTATGAAGTAGATATATTGACCAGGGCACTTGGGGAAAGACCATGTGCTGTTTCCTTGGTGGTAGACTGTAAAAGATGGTCTGGATTATGGTTCAAGTCTGGAGCGGAGCTGGAACCTTCCCGAGCGAGAACTGACTTGACTCGTGGTGAATGTGGCTGCCTGTGCTGGAGGTCCAAACCAAAAACGAGCTGCTGGATAGACCCGGCAGGCTCCTGTACCGAAACATTTACCCTCCCTCTGCCTCCACAGATGCTGCGCGACCCGCCGAGTTCTTCTGGCAGATTGTGCGTTGCTTCGTGTTCTGGCACCTGTATGTCTGTGTGGAGATTTCAGGTCCCGAGGAGAGACTATCTGGGCTGAAGTTGCTTTCAAACTGAGGAGGCAGAGGGGAAATTTAAGTGAGATGTTTGCTAGAGATGTTTGTGCGGTGAACAAGTGACATTCAGCTGGATGAATCGGCGGAGGGATTTGGCGGCTGGGTGGGAGATGAGATGAAGTTACTTCACTAAGTTACACCGTAGCTCTCTGCTGCTCCCGGTTGCTGGTCGTTTCAATTTCCTTCCCCATTCCCACATTGTTACGTCTGTCCTCTGCCTCCAACACTGCCAGGCTGAGTCATGGTGTCGTGGAACAGGCCCATCGGCCCATCTAGTCCGTGTCGACCTGTCATTCTGCCTGATCTTATCAACCGGCACCCGGGCCATACCCCTACCTATCCAAATTTCGGTTACATGTTGAAGTCAACTCCACGTGCACCACTCTCACCAGCAGCTCGTTCCACACTCTCACCACCCTCTGTGTGAAGAAGTTCCCCTTAAACATTTCAACTTTCAGACCCGGCAACATCCTTGTAAACTTTCTCGGTACTCTTTCAACCTTACACCTTTGCTGTAGATAGGCGACCAAAACTGAGCACAACATGCCAAAGTAATTTGATAAGTACGTAGATGGATGGGGGGGGGGGGGAGGTATGATCCAGATGCAGGGCGATGGGAGGAGGTAGATCTGGAGGTTGAGCACGGACAGGGTGGGCCGAGGGGCCTGTTCCTGCCGTGCTCTACGACTCTGATTCAAACCGGCCCCATTTTATTTTCCTGCCATTCAGCAGACGGGGAAATTATTGGTGAAATATATGGAGGGGAAAAGGAAGGTAATTTGGGACCATCGGCGGGACACAGGCTTAACACGAGTAAAAGATGAGCTTGTCAAATAAACCAGAAGTGATGAATGTGATCAGGCCTGCACTGCGTGCCCAGTAACCTTGGATCCAGTTGGATTAGCTCCCACCAAGACTTCCTGGTTTTTGCTTGCTGTGCTGTGGTGTGTCTGCGGATTAGTCACCCCCACGACTGAAAATAAGGCAGGGAGAAATGATAGTTACAAAACAGACTGGTGCCTCGTCCACTCAGCACAGAGGAGAGGATTCTGACTGGTATGGAAACACCAGCCCCCCTGAGTGAAAAATCTTAAACCAAGTAGTGGATATGGCCCAGTCCATCACAGGTGAAGCCCTCCTCTCCCCCTACTGCTGAGCACATCTACATGAAGCATTGTTGCAGGAAAGCAGCATCCATCATCAAGGACCCCCAAAACCCAGGACATGCTCTCTTCTCGCTGCTGCCTTCAGGAAGGTACAGGAGCCTCAGGACTCACACCACCAGGTTCAGGAACAGTTATTACCCCTCAACCATCAGGCTCCTGAACCAGTGAGGATAACCTCAACTCTGAACTGATTCCAATGGGAAGGAGGTACAGGAGCCTCAGGACTCACACCACCAGGTTCAGGAACAGTTATTACCCCTCAACCATCAGGCTCCTGAACCAGTGAGGATAACCTCAACTCTGAACTGATTCCATCGGGAAGGAGGTACAGGAGCCTCAGGACTCTCACCACCAGGTTCAGGAACAGTTATTACCTTCAACCATCAGGCTCCTGAACCAGTGAGGATAGCCTCAACTCTGAACTGATTCCATCGGGAAGGAGGTACGGGAGCCTCAGGTCTCACACCACCAGGTTCAGGAACAGTTATTACCCCTCAACCATCAGGCTCCTGAACCAGTGAGGATAATCTCACTCACCTGAGCTCTGAACTGATTCCACAACCTATGGACTCTACTTTCTAGGACTCTACATCTCATGGTTTCAGTATTATTTATTTATTGTTTGTTTTGTGGGGGATTTTTTTGCATAGTCTGTCTTTTGCACTTTGGTTGCCTTTCAGTTTTTGTGTGTAGGTTTTAATCAGTCAGAGGACACTAAAGCATAAAAACAGCCTGCTTGCATTTACCCTGTCTACACCCCTCATAACTTCGTACAGCTCTATGAAATCTCCCCTCAGTCTTCTCCTAACCTATGAACCTTTCTCTATAACTCAGATCCTCCAGTCCTGACAGTGTCCTTGTAAATTTTCTCTGTAGTCTTTCAATCTTATTGGCGTATTTCCTGTAGGTCGGTGACCAAAGCTGTAGACAAGCAGGAGAGCGGGGTTCTGGGCATGATTAATCAGCCGTGATAGAATGGTGGAGCAGATTCAATGAGTTGATTGGCCTATGGTCTTAAGTACACTAAATTAGGCCTCCCCAACTTCCAACACAGGATCCGGTCTCCTGTACCCACTACTTTGAATGCCAATGTATCAGAAGCTCTCTCTTCTCCTGTGACGCCACCTTCAGTGAATTATGGATCTGCATCCGCAGATCCCTTTGTTCTGCTGCACTCCTCAGTGCCTGTCTGTTCGCTGTTCACGCTTGTCGGCATTAAACTCCACCTGCCATTTCTCAACCCATTTTTCCAGCCCTCGCACAGGACAAAGCATCACATTCCACCCTATCGTGTGACAACGTGCCCTCTAGGATCTTTCTTTCACTCATCTAAAGTCCAGCAAACAAGAACCTATTTTTTTTGCCCCAGCCTTTCCTCCTAAGGCAACCAGGTACCTTTCCAGGAATTACTCTCTCATAAACCCACACTGAGTTGTTTTTTTTCACATAAGGAGACTGTAGTTCTAAGTATTACTCTTGACGTAATCAGCTAAATTTCCTCTTTAGCTGAAGCACTGCGTCTATTCCCCCTAGCATTAAACAATGATATTCTGTAAGTTTTATTAATTGCTTACTGTACCTGCGTGTTAGCCTGCTGTGAATTATGCCCCAAAATAACAGATCCAAGCTCAGCACTCTCTGAGCATTTGGATAGCATACTATTTCACACCATTGCCACTGCTGTCTGATCTCCCTGTGACCGTGTGGGTTTCCTCACGGCGTTCCGGTTTCCTCCCACATTCCAAGGCCATACGTTTTGGAGTGACTGAGCTGTGGGCAACAGGAATGTAGCCAGGCTGCCCAGCAAAATTGTCGCTGATTTAATTTCAATTTCACTCTCCATGTTACAAAGCTGATGTCCTGTACATAGGTAAGAGCATCCAGTCCATCCCACTCTCCCCGTGGCCCAGCAGAGAACTTTTGCCAGTATCCCTATGATTATCACTGCTGTGTCTTCACCACTACCCTGGCAATGCATTTCAGACCTCCACGCAGAAAACAAAAGCTTTTCCTTGTATCAGTTTGACTCTGTTTTGCCAATTTCTTCTTTGCTTGATCTTCGCCGGCGTCAGTAAGCGTTACTCTTGTCTGCATCCTTGACTTTAAACACTGCTACCACATCCCATTGCACCCTCCACTACTCCAGACGGAACTTTTCCAGCTACTCTCGTTCTAGAAAAATCTGCCCAATGCATCACTGGCACCGGCCGACGAGCAATCAGGAGCTTGCAGTACTGTGCAAAAGGCTGAGGTAATGTTACGTTCTCCACTGTACCACTGCTGTGGAAAAAAAACAAATTTCATGACCTGTGTGAGTGATGATAAACCTGATTCTATTGTGGACTGAGAGTGGGAAGGGGGCAGGGAGAGGGGAATCATGGTTGTGAAAAGGGGAAGGGAGAGGGGAGGGAGTGGGAAGCACCAGAGAGACATTCTGTAATGATCAATAAACCAGTTAAACAATTGACATTAAACAATCTTGAATCTGTCCTGTTAAAGCTCCTCATCCCTGCAGTCATGCTAGTGAATCTGTAACATATTTGGAATTCTGTGCAATTCTGGCTGTCCTGTTATGTGGAGGCTTTAGAGAGGGTGCAGAAGACAATCCCTAGGGCTAGAGAGTACCAGCTGTAAGGAGAGTTTATTTGCTTCCACTCGGTTTGTCTTTGGACTGTGGGAGGAAACCAGAGCACCTGGGGAAAACCCATGCATTCCACGGGCTGGATGTACAGAGACTCCTGGCAAGCTCTGAACTCCGAGGCCTTGAGCCATAGTAGCCATTGTGGCACCCCACACCTGGAGCGTCGGAGGCTGAGGGGACGCCGCAGAGGAATTTACAGAATTATGAGAGGGACAGATCGAGCAGTGACACTTGGCCTTTTTCCTCGGGCAGAAATGTCACCTACCAGAGGGCACATCTTAAGCTGAGTGTTTAAAGGAAATGTGTGAGGCAATGTTTTATTATTAAACATGCCAGATAGAAGGGACTTTCTAAGTGACAATTCTTCAAAGTTCATACATTTATTGTTAAAGTTTGTATACAGTATACAACCTTGAGATTCGTCTTCTTGCAGACGGTCCCAAAGTAAAGAGCCTGTTTAACAAAAAACCCATCGAGCACCCAATGTGTGAAAAAAAACACAATTTAAGAACAGTAAATAACTTTAACCACTGAGTCCACAGCCACAGAGCCGCTGAGGAGAGGCAGTGTCAGTTCAGCTCAGCTTGGGAGCAGCTTGATCAAATCGTGCAGTTAGTCCTTTTAAAAAAAACAAACCTGCACACGGAACAAGAGCTGCGGAGTCCTCGAGAGTGAGTCCACAGCTGCAGAGTGTGTTCGGTGCTGAGGCGAGTGAAGTCTGCCCAGGCTGCTCCCAAACCTGGCGGCAGGGGACCCAACCTGCCCGCTGGCAGCTGTGCCAACGCAGGTGGCACTGAACACCTGCTCTCGGCCTGGACGGCTTTAATCTTGCTCGACACGGAGCAATGCAGCAGACCACGGGTTCACGTTCTACCACTGGGCACTGGCCACAGGCCGAATCCCCCGGGAGATCGCAGATGAATCATTAAGGAGGACATTATTTAGAAGAGGAAGAGTGTTCAGTAGTCTTATGAACTGTCTGCAACATTTTGCTGTTCGTCTCTGGCACCATCTTGCTGGAAGATCAGTGAATTCTTGTCCAAGTGATTAACTGTTAATTATATCCTTCATTATTATTTCTGAAAAATTTCCATGCCCTGTGGTTAAACTGTCCGGTCTACAGTTACTGATTGAACTTTACACTCTTTGTTGAACAAATGTTTACAATTTCTCAACTTTACTCGACTCAACAGAGCCCAATTGGAAAGGAGAGGCAGGAGCACCTCTGCCCTGACTATTCTGAACACTGGTGTGATCCCACCCCCCTGTACACTGACAACCTCGTGACCAAGTCCACCCGCCGAGAGCGGAACTTCCCAGTGGCCAGACATTCCCATTCCCATTCCCATTCCCGCTCCATGGCCTCAATGAGGCCACCCTCAGGGTGGAGGAGCAACACCTTATATTCTCTCTGGGCGGCCTCCAACCTGATGACGTGAATATTGATTTCTCCTTCCAGTTTTAAAAAAATACCTCCCCCTCCCTTTGTCTTCTGTTCCCCACTCTGGCCTCTTACTGCCTGTCCCCTCCTTCCCTTTCTCCCACAGTCCACTCCCCTCTCCCATCAGATTCCTTCTACTCCAGCACTTTACCTTTCCCACCCACCTGGCTTTACGTCTCACCCTCCCACAACATTCTTCTCCCTCCCTTTTCAGTCCCGAGGACGGGTCTCAGCCCGAAACGTCGGCTCTTTTATTCATTTCCACAGTCACTGCCTGACCTGCTGCGTTCCTGCAGCATTCTGTGTGTGTCGCTGGGGACTTCCAGCCTCTGCAGACTTTCTCCTGTTTGAGGCCAAATCCTGCTCTGACTCCAACTCCACGTTTGCAGATGATGGGGCTGTAGTGGGCCGTGTCTCAAATACAGGAAGGGGGTCGCTTAGTAACATGTTGTCATGGCAACTTCAGGGTCAGCAAGACAAAAGACTTGAGACAGGGTGAGTGGTGGGGTAGGGTGTACAGATTTTGAGGTTGAGGCTTTCCAGTTCCTGGGAAGTTTAATACTACACATGAACACAGTCAGACGAAACAGCATTACTCTGGGGCAAGGTGCAAAACACAGAGCTGACAGTCACGCACAGAACAAGGCACGTATTTATTTATCCTGGAATAGGCCCTTCCGGCCCAGCAACCCCTGATTTACCCTCCAGCCTAATGACGGGGCGATTTACAATGACCATCTAAGCTACCCAGGATGTCTTTGGACTGCGGGCGAAACTGGGGCACCTGGAAGAAACCAGGGAGGGCGGACAACCCCAATATAGTATGTATGAAGTAGCAAGCACATAAGAGATATCAGATGCACAACACACTAGACCCTGGACGTCACTGATAGCCTGATCTGGTCCAACCACGTGGACAGATAAACTACCTCAGAAAGAAATTCATCGAGTCCCTGTTGCCCCTCACCAGTTTTTATCGGGGCACCATGGAAAGAGTCCCGTCTGGAAGCATCACAGCTTGGTACAGCAGCTGCTGTCCACATGACCGCAACAGACTGCAGGGAGCCCTAGATGTAGGGAAAGCAGCCTCCCCTCCGTGGACTCTGTCTGCACCTCTTGCTGCCTGGGTAGAGCATCGCAGACACCACCTGCCGTCAACATTCGCTCTCCCCGCCCCATTGGGCAGAAGATGCAGAAGCCCAAAAGCTCATACCGCCAGACCCAAGGACAGTTTCTTCCTGCTGTTATCAGACGCTTCAATGTCCCTAGTGAAATGAGGTGGGCTCTTGACCCCCACAATCTGCACTCATTATGATCTTGCACCTGAACGATTACCTATACTGCACTCTCTCTCTAGCTGTGACACTTTATTCTGCATTCTGTTACCGTTTTACTTTGTTCTACCTCAGTACACTGTGTAATGATCTGATCTGTGTGAACAGTGTACAAGATAAACTTTTCACTGTAATTTCTATAATAATCCAATTATTTCCCAAGTCGCAGGCACCATCCCTGATTCTTTAAAGATTTAGAGTTATAGTCAAAGAGATGTACAGCACAGAAACAGGCTCTGTGCTGAACCAGTTAAACTGCCAAGTTCCATCTACCTGCACCCGGACCCTGGTCCTCCATTCCCCTGCTATCCATGTACCTGTCCAATCTTCTCTTAATGTTGAAATCGAGCTCACATGCACCACTTGAACTGGCGGCTCCTTCCACACTCTCACCATTCTTCGAATGCAGACGTTTCCCTTAAACTTTTCACCTTTCGCCCTTAACCCATGACCTCTGGTTGCAGTCTCATCCAACCTCAGTGGAAAACGCCTCCTTGCAGTTACCCGATCTATACCCCTCAGAATTCTGTATACCTCTGTCAAATCTCCCCTCAATCTCCTACCTTCCAGCCTATTCAATCTTGTCTTATAATTCGTCATCCAGTCCCAGCAACATCCTTGTAAATGTGCTCTGTACTCTTTCAATCTTATTTACATCTTTCCTGTCTTCCCAAAAGATTTACATCTTTTGGGAAGATATTGGCAATTCCCTCCTTCCTCTCCCCCATCAGCTGAAGATGATCCCATCCGCTCGTGTGATTAAGTGTGGCTAGTTATTCCAGTCACATCAGCCTTTCCTCCGTCTCCAACAGTATCTTCCTTGGTGAATACATCCTCACTAACATACTATTTGTAGGGTTGGCATGGCTTCTCAGAAGAAATCTACAGCAGGGAGGCAGTGTCTCTCGGATTGTAGTCTCAAGTTTAATCTCTGGCACATAGGCAGATGAACTGCATTTAATACTGGCTTCCCAATCTTTTTCATGCCATGGACCAATACCATTAAGCCAGGGGTCCATGGTATAAAAAGGGTTGGGAATCCCACTGTTAAACTTTTAAGAGAAGTTTCCATAATTACATGGATGGGAGGGGACTAAGGTCCAGGTACAGGTTGATAGGACTAGGCAGATTAACAGATTGGCACAGACTAGATGGGCCAAAGGGCCTGTTTCTGTGCTCTGTGACTGTACACTCAGTGGCCACTGCTTGTTAATGTAAATATCTAATCAGCCAATCATGTGGCAGCAACTCAATGTATAAAAGCATGTAGACACGGTCAAGAGGTTCAGCTGTTCAGACCAAACATCAGAATGGGGAAGAAATGTGATCTAAGTGACTTTGACTGTGGAATGATTGTTGGTGCCAGACGGGGTGGTTTGAGTATCTCAGAAACTGCTGATCTCCTAGAAACAGCAGTTTCTAGAGTTTACAGCGAAAAACATATAGTGAATGGCAGTTCTGTGGGTGAAAACACCTTGTTAATGAGAGAGGTCAGAGGAGAATGGCCAGACTGGTTCAAGCTGACAGTAACTCAACAGCAGTGTGCAGAGGAGCAACTCTGAACACACAACACGTTGAACCTTGAAGTGGATGGGCTACAGCAGCAGAAGCCCACACTGAGTTTCCACTTCCGTACCCTAACAGAGTAGCCACTGAGTATACAATACTGATCTCATTTAATCAGTCAGTAACCTTGCCCCTTCATGAGCAGATTTTAGTGTCTTGTGCAATGTTTTTCCATCCACGTGCCTCTAGAGTAACTTTACCATCCCTCTCCATTCACTGTCGGATTTGTCTCTCTAGTGCTCTTTTGTTTTTCAGTTCTAAGATCAGCCTGATTCTCCCACTTTAACAACCAGCCATCTGTACATTCTGTTACCACTCTCTTTCCTCTGGGAACCTCCGGCTTTAATTCCCAGTGCCACGGTTGCCACGGTAACACAGCAGTTAGCAGGACGCTCACCGTCCTCTGTGAGGAGTCTGTACATCCTCACCATGGAGTGCGTGGGTTGCTGTCGCAGTCCAAAGTCGTACGGGCTGTTTAATCGGTCATTGTAACTTGTCCCACGATCAGGTTAGGGTTTACGGGGGACGGCTCCTTGAGCTGATTCCGATTTTAGTGTCTTTCTCGTACAACGTTATTTCATTAATGTGCAGGTGTACCTAATAAAGTGGCATTGAAGGGCCAACTTCGTGCCCTACCTCAAAATAAATAAATTCCCATCTCTCCTCCGTCAAGGCAAAGTGCCTAGTCTGTAGCCAGAGTACCTTAAGTCAGCGGTCCCCAACCGCCGGGCCGTGGACCGGTACCGGGCCGCGAGGAAACAATATGATTTGGCGATATGAGGCAGCTGCACCTTTCCTCGTTCCCCGTCACGGGCGGCACCTTTCCTCGTTCCCCGTCACGGGCGGCACCTTTCCTCGTTCCCTGTCACGCCCACTGTTGAGCCATTACGCGGGCGTCGTCCATGTCAGCGCGGGAAGGAGATCAACTCCTCGAGCTTGCAAATGACGGCGGGCTGAAAAGTCTGTTTGACATAACATCTCTGCTGGCATTCTGGATCAAAGTCAAGGCTCAATATCCTGAGATAGCCACGAAAGCACTGAAAACGTGGCTTCCATTTCCAACATATCTCTGCTATGAATGTAACAAAAACTAAACTGCGGATTAGACTGGACTTAAGGAACCCCGTTCGAGTATCGCTGTCTCCCATCACCCCTTGATAGGACCGTCTTGTTGCAGGGAAACAAGCCCAGGGCTCCCACTGATTCAGTAATATTGGTGCGTTGCAATGATTTTATATGTTCATATGGGGAAAATATGCGCTGTGTTTAATATCCAAACGTTACTTAAAATGTTATGATGCTATTGACCATATAACAATTACAGCACAGAAACAGGCCATTTCTGCCCTTCTTGTCCGTGCCGAACGCTACTCTCACCTAGTCCCACCGACCGGCACTCAGCCCATAACCCTCCATTCCTTTCCTGTCCATATACCTATCCAATTTAACTTTAAATGATAATATCGAACCTGCTTCTGACACTTCTACTGGAAGTTTGTTCAACACTTACTTCAAGCTCCCTGATAATTGACTTATCGCTATATTCATGCGAGGAAAATATGCGCTGTGTGTTTAATATTAAATTCGTCAGATAAAGCCTTTTAGAAACGAAATTGAGTGTATTAGCCACTTATCACCGATATTCCGGTCGTGATTAATACCACCTCCCCCAAACAGAATCGCCAAAAACAATTTGTAGAAAAATAATCGGCAGGTGCACGCATGTGCACTGGTGCCCGCGCAAGGTTTCATGGTCATTGTAGTCTTTTTCTGGGTAAACGCAACTTATGTGACTGCTACTCTTGTCCGTTGGCAACCATCCCGCCCCCCCCACCCCGTTCAGCCGGTCCGCAAGAATATGGTCAACATGAAACCGGTCCGCTCTGCAAAAAAGGTTCGGGACCCCTGCCTTAAGTCACCCACCCCATTTGTTCAAAAAGATTCCAGATTGTTTAGCCACGTATTTATTGAGGAATACACCCAGTGGCCACTTTATTTGCTACCTCCTCTACCTGGTAAAGTAGCCACTGAGTGTGTGTTTGTGGCCTGTTGCTGCTCCAGCCCATCCACTTCAAGGTTTGACACGCTGCGGGCTCGGAGATCCCCTTCTGCACATCGCTGTTGTAACGCGTGGTGATCTGTCACCTTCCTGTCAGCTTGAACCAGTCTGGCTATTCTCTTCTGACCTCCCTCCTTAATAAGGTATTGCCGCTCACCGGATGTTTTCATTTTTCACACCCTTCTCTGTAAACTCTAGACACTGAAGTGTGTGGAAATCCCAGGAGATCAGCAGTTTCTGAGATACTCAGACCACCCCGTCTGGCACCAACAATCATTTGATCACATTTCCTTCCATTCTGACTTGACCCTGTCTGCATGTTTTGTGCATTGAGATATGACCATATGATTGGCTGATAGATATTTGCATTAACAGGTGTGTCAGATAAAATGGTCACTAAGTGTAGTAAAGAATGATAGACCAACTTTATTATTTTGGAGGACCCGTCCTGTGCCCAGCACATAAGTATGTAATGTCCTGGTTCAGATTTTTATTGCTATGGTGCAGTTATTTCATTTTATGAAGTTCAGTAAAAGCAGTATGCTCTGTTTTTAGAATGTATGGTTTCGGCTAAAAAAAAACAGGAGCTATGATCAACTTAGGAATCTGGTGTCAGCCAGTCAGGATGGCGGAATCAGGAGAAAGTTCGCGAGCAGGTGCAGAGAGATTTGTGACGGACAGTGTGGTCCACAGGTTTTGTTTTGGCGGGAGCTGTGGAGAGGGTAGGAGGGAAGGTGGCTGAGGATGCCGTGGGAAGGAGACTCCCTGTTGCACAAGGAATGGCTCCAAGGAGGAAGGGCCAGTACTCCTGAGAGAGTGCCCATTTGTTCGAGTTGGATTTCAAGCGGAGTTCAGCATGTGGCGTGTGCTTTCGTGCAGATCGTGGGTCCAGCGCGTGAGTTACACACCGCCACTGTGAGCTCCAACTCTGTGTGCACATTTAGACTGTAAAGAGCTGTTTATTTATTTTTTTTCTTTTCTTTTTCCTACTAACTGTTTGATAAAGCTGGAATTTGTAAATATACTTTCTTTTTGAGGTGTACAATATGTTATTTCTTGCCAGCGGATAATTGTGTATGAGCAGTATTTACACAATCAGATCGAAGTTTCTTCAATCGGAACATCCCAATGTTCCTGTTTGGTTGAACCCCCGATCATACGGACCCTAACCGCCTATTGTTTATGAAAGGGGCCTTCTCACTGCTGAGTCCTATGGATGTTAACAGGACTGGCAACTAGCTAAGTTTGCGTACGAGTCAGCTGAGGGGGCTTCACGTGCGATTGGGAAGAAAGCATGGCAGTGCCTCTACGTCCTTAGGAGTTTGCGAAGATTCAGCGTACCATCCACCACACACCTATGGTGTTGGTCAAAAGTACATTGACTGGCTGCATCACAGCCTGGTATGGAAATATCGATGCCCTTGAATGGAAAATCCTGCAAAAGGTGGATACGGCCCAGTCCCTCACGGGTAAAGCCCTCCCCACCATTGAGCACATCTACACGGTACACTGTCACAGGAAAGCAGCATCTACCATCAGGGACTCCACCACCCAGGACATTCAATCCTCTCACTGCTGCCATCAGGAAGGAGGTACAGGAGCCTCAGGACTCACGCCAACAGGTTCAGGAACAGTTATTACCCCTCAGCCATCAGGCTCCTGAACCAGTGAGGATAACCTCAATTCTGAACTGATTCCATCTGGAAGGAGGTACAGGAGCCTCAGGTCCCACACCACCAGGTTCAGGAACAGTTATTACCCCTCAGCCATCAGGCTCCTGAACCAGTGAGGATAACCTCAACTCTGAACTGATTCCATCGGGAAGGAGGTACAGGAGCCTCAGGTCCCACACCACCAGGTTCAGGAACAGTTATTACCCCTCAACCATCAGGCTCCTGAACCAGTGAGGATAACCTCAACTCTGAACTGATTCCATCGGGAAGGAGGTACAGGAGCCTCAGGATTCACACCACCAGGTTCAGGAACAGTTATTACCCCTCAACCATCAGGCTCCTGAACCAGTGAGGATAACTTCACTCATTCCATCACTGAAATGTTCTTACAACCAATGGACTTACTTTCAAGGACTTTTCATCTGATGTTCTCGTTATCTGTTGCTTATTATTATTTCTTGTTTTTTATATTTGTGCCGTTTGTCTTTTGCACGCTGGTTAAATGCCAAAGTTGGTGTGGTCCTTCATCGATTTTGTTATGGTTATTGGATTTATTGAGTATGCCTGCATCAAAATGAGTCTCAGGGTTGTATATGCTGACATGTGTGTACTTGATTAATAAATTTACTTTGAACTTTGAAATAGCTTGCAAGTGTTGCTGGACAGTGTGGTTCGTTGGGCCAGAAGGGTCTGTTCCACACAGTCTCCCTGTGAATAAACAGAATAATTCTGACTCAGGTTGGGTCTGCAGTTACCCACGTATGTCAGGTAGGCAGCATCGTCTGCCCAGTGGGGAGGAGCATTAAACCCCAAAGGCACCACAGACACTCCAGTGGGTTTCAGTGCTTGAGAACGTGAAGGCATCCACTGTCCACATTAAAGGTCTGGATGTCGTCATTGGAAGGTGAATGGTTAGATCAAAGGGACACAGAAAGGTTGGGGGCAGAGGGGAGTGAGGTGCCTCCCATTGTTTGGGGAACTGGGGCACATCAGCCTGTTATGTTGCTGTCGTTCCGCTCCTGGAGCACTGTTTTCCTTTTTGGTCGCCCCGACATCATTAAACCAGACAGAGTGCAGTGAAGATTTAGCAGAATCAGGTTTAATATCGCTGACATATGTGAAATTTGTTGTTCTGCAACAGCAGTACGGTGCAAATCATAAAACACACCATAATTCACAATGAAAGTACATTAAAAATAAATCAGTGCAAAAAGAGAGCAAAATACTGAGGTAGTGTTCATGGGCTCAATGTCCATTCAGAAAACTGATGGCTGGAGGGGAAGAAGCTGTTCCTGAATCGTTGCGTGTGTGTCAGCAGGCTCCTGTGCCTCCTTCTTGATGGTAACCATGAGAAGAGGGGATGTCCCGGCTGATGGGGGTCTTCCTGATATAACAGTGAGAACAGGGCATGTCCCGGGTGATGGGGGTCTTCCTGATATAACAGTGAGAACAAGGCATGTCCCGGGTGATGGGGGTCCTTCCTGATATAACAGTGAGAACAAGGCATGTCCCGGGTGATGGGGGTCCTTCCTGATATAACAGTGAGAACGGGGCATGTCCCGGGTGATGGGGGTCCTTCCTGATATAACAGTGAGAAGGGGTCATGTCCTGGGTGATGGGGGTCCTTCCTGGTGTAACAGTGTGAAGGGGTCATGTCCTGGGTGATGGGGGTCCATCCTGGTGTAACAGTGAGAAGGGGTCATGTCCTGGGTGATGGGAGTCCTTCCTGATATAACAGTGTGAAGGGGTCATGTCCTGGGTGATGGGGGTCCATCCTGGTGTAACAGTGAGAAGGGGTCATGTCCTGGGTGACGGGGGTCCTTCCTGATATAACAGTGAGAACGGGACATGCCCTGGGTGTTAGAGGTCCTTCATGATATAACAGTGAGAACGGGGCATGTCCCGGGTGATGAGGTCCTTCCTGATACACGACTTTCTGCAGCGTTTTCAGATCCTGTGCGGTGCTGCCAGGACTCGAGTGTCAATGGGTAGGGGGTGGGTCAACAGGCTTGGACTTCCTTCATTGGAGACCAGGTGATCAAGGGGTGACAAGATAGAGTTGTATAAAATCATCGGGTGGTAGGGTGGAGATATGTCTCTACCAAAGGAGGTGTATGGCACTCTTTCCCTCTGCTAGACTGCAGATCTCCCTTGGGTAGGGTGTAGCTCCTGCTTAGCCCCTTCGTCCTTCGATCAGGGTCACGTGAAGCCATTGGCGGGTGGTTTCATGAACAGCCGGTGCAGATCACAAGTCCTGGTTATGCAGCCACTCTCACCGGGCAGACAATCTCTGAAGAGTATTGATAATAGCTGGGGTCACCTGTCTTGTAAGGACACTGCCCAGAAGAAGGCAATGGCAAACCACTTCGTAGAAAAACTTGGCAAAAAAAAAATGGTGGTCATGGAAAGACCAAGATCGCCCACGTCATATGACATGGCACATAAGGATCGATCGAATACGCGCCATCTTTTTCCCAGAAGGTGTAATTTTAAGATGGGGGGGGGAGATTTAAAAGGGTCCTGTGGGGCAATGGCTTCAATCAGAGGCTGGTGGGTACATGGAATGAGCTGCCAAAGGAAGTGATAGAGGCAAGTACATTGTCCTAGTGACGAGACCTCGGTGGTGGCAGGGCATTCATTATGACACACACAAAATGCTGCAGGAGCTCAGCAGGCCAAGCAGCATCTGTGGAAATGGACTTTTCAGGCTGAGACCCTTCATCAGGACTGGAAAGGAAGGGGGGAGATGCCAGAATAAAAAGGTATGGTTTTCATTAGTCACAGCCTGAGGGAAGAAGCTGTTACCGAGTCTGGCAGTCCAATCTAGATGCTGCTGTACCTCCTTCCTGATGGTACTGGCTCAGAGAGACTGTGGGGTGGACGGTGGGGACCCTCAACAATGCCTCAGGCCCTTCATCCGCAATGCTGCGGGTGTTGGTTGTTAGTGCAAGCGACACTTTTGACTGCGTGTTTCAATGTGTACATGATAAATATATCTGATTGTGAATCCTAGTCTGGGTGTGAAGTGCTAATTTATGAGAGATTGCACACACCAGGACTGTGGAAGCTGAAGTGACTTTGTTCAGGATTGAAGGACTGAAGCGATTCAGCTTTGAAACTTGCTTGACAACTTGAGACGGAAAATCAGAACCAGCCCCTCGGGAATGAATCCGGGAGGCACTTGATAGGAATTTGGATTTTTCTAATGCACATCGCGATTGAAGTCAGGTTAAATATTAACTCTGAGATCAGTGGCAAGTTCGCACTCGGTCACGTGCTCCGCATTTGCACTTCAACCGTGTTTGCACATTGAAGTCAGTCTCTGAAATTCAATTTTAATCCTTAATCAATGGAACTAAACTTTGGAAGAGAAAACATTGCTAATCCGAAGTATTTTCCTAAACAAAGATATGAGAGGGTGTAGAATGTGACAGATGGGCTGAGAGCAGCAGGTGAGGATCAGGAGAGGTGAATGAATACACAGAGACTGCAGAAGCCAGGTCCAGAGCAGGACATCCCAACAGCGGACCCCTACCATTATCTGAGGGATCCGGGATCCGTGGCCCCCAGATCTAGAGCAACGTGCAGTCTGAGCTGCACCTTGTGCCCTGACATAGGGTTTTGACCCAAAGCTTTGACAACTCTTTTGCCCTCTTCAGATGCTTCTTGATCTGCTGAGTGCCTGCTGCAGATTGCTTGTCACTCAGGGGAGGGAGGAGATTGACCCGCTCCTCCTCCCGTGTTCCCAGAATCTGTCTGTGGCCCAGCTCCTGATACAGATTTACACACTGTCCTCAGCAACGTGCTGATGTTGATAGTGACCCACCGTCGCCATTTGATCACCTCTCACTGTCCTGACTTCTCTGCTGGCCAGTCCTGGCTAAGCTGAAGTTCCCTTCAGATAGGTTGTGAAAAGTGTGCACTGTTATCTCAAGTTACTAGTGCTAATTCCGTGGCCTCCATCCCTGCCCCTGGCAGGTCTCCAAAATCAAACAGATTGAAGCTTATTTCCCAACCCTGTCCGTGGAGAATACCTCTGTTGCATTCCCCGTTTGTAACTTTGACTTTCTTGAGCAACTGTCTGTATTTTTAAGGATTCCATCATCACCAGTAGTGTCTTTGCCTGTGTTGCCTCGAAGTTCTGGTATTCCGAGATGCTCTTCTGCACGCCATTGTTGTAACGCTCGGTCGTGAGCCTTTTCCTGTCAGCTTGAACCGGTGTGGCACTTCTCCGCTGACCTCTCTCATTAACAAGGCATTTTCACCAACAGAATTGCCACTCACTGGATTTTTTTTTGTTTTCCCCACCATTCTTTGTGGAAACCCTAAACTGTTGTGGGTGAAAATCCCAGGAGATCAGTTTCTGAGATACTCAAACCACCCTGTCTGGCGCTAGCAATCATTCCACACTCAAAGTGGCTTAGATTACACTTCTTCCCCGTTTTAATGTTCAGAGAGAGACAGAGGAGAGACGGGGGCTGAGATGTGGGGAGAGGGAGAGAGGGCTGCAGCATGGGATTGAGACAGTACGATGGCAGACAATAACAGAATGCAGAAGGTCATGTTATAGTTACAGAGAGAGTGAAGTTCAAGTCTGCTGGAGGCCGAAGACGGCTTATCCTGGGGTTGGACGACTCTGTGTGTCTGTGTGTGTGTGTATGTATGGGAAGGAGGAATGGGCTTGTTTTGTTGCTTGCTATGTTCTGCTGAGCGTTATGGGCATGCACCGGAATGGGTGGGCAACACTTGTCACCTTTGGGTGCAGGTTGTCAATGCAACTGACACATGTCATTTCGATGTGCAGCTGATAAATCTGAATCTGGCGTGCAGGTAAACAATGAGACCGATTGCGATGTCAAGCATCCATCTCTTTGCTCAGTAGTTTTATAGCGGTGGGACAGAAGCTGAGTGCTTTTCGGCTTTTGGGTCCCCTGCCCGGTTGGGAAAGGAGAGAGAATGTATTGAGTGGGTGGGCTCTTTGATTATGCTGGCTACTTTACTGTGGTAGCGGGGAGAGTAGAGGCACTGATGGGCTTTCTTGGCCTTGCCGTCTATGTGATTGGACCCAGGAGAGCCTGTTGATCTTCATCGGACATTCTCAACCTTCTTGCCCACCACTGGTATAAACTGGAGCATGCCCCACCCTTCCTGAAGTCAATAATGAGCTTCTTCTCCCCACTCCCACCGTGTAGAAAAGTAGGAAATGGGGTCGAGGGGGACAATAAATCCCCTATGATCGAATGTCAGGCTTGATGGGCCAAATGGCCTAATTCTGCTGCTATGTCTCATTGTCGATGCCTCTAATGTAAGGTTGCCCCCCCCACCCAACCTCCTTCACTCCAGTCTCTCCCTATAACTAATAGCTCCTCATCCAGATAACATCACAGTAAATCCCCGCTGCACCCTGTCCATCGAAATCTCTTCCTGTACAACAGACCCACCAAACTATTTTCTTTTACAAACAACTAAAAAAGTTTATTTACTCAACAAATACACAAAAGTACAAACGTTCAGTATTTACAAGACAATGAATAAATTCAAAATAAAATATAATTACTGTCTATAAAACAATTTTCTGGGTGGCCCACTGCTCCTGGAAGTCCTCCACTGTATCTACTGTGACCGCATGCTCCCTCTCCAAGGACAGCCGGGCACGGACGTATCCTAGGAAAGGGGGCAGGCATTTGGCCTTGGCAGAGCCCTTGACTTTCCACCGCCTAGACCCGTGAATGGCCATCTTGGCCAGGCCCAGGAGCAAGCCACCAGTAGGTCCTCCTCCCTCACAACCCACCCCTTCTGTACTGAGTGTCTGTATTTGAGGAGCGCAAACAGGACCGAAGTAGCAGCCCCTCCAGATACTCAAACAGGGACTTCACCCTCTCACACTCCATGTAAGCATGGTAGACAGGTGGATGGGGTGTCAGTGAACCTGCTTAAAACACTACACTCCAGTATGACCTAACCAAACACTTCGATTTGACACCCCAGTGTAGAAAGACAAGGCAAGCATATTCTGTGTCCTCTTGACCATCCTCTCAAGTTGTAGCACCATAATACGCAGCAAAATTAGGCCACTCAGCCCAACAAGTTTGCTCCACCAATCCACGATGGCTGATTTATTATCCCTCTCAACCCCATTCTCTTGCCTTCTCCCCATAACCTGTGATGTCCTGACTAATCAAGAACCTATCAACCTCCACTTTAAATATACCCAGTGACTTGGCCTCCAAAGCCATCGGTGGCAATGAATTCCACAGATTCACCATCGTCTGGCCAAAGAGATTTCTCTGGAAAAGGAAATCGGTGTTGCTACTCGCATGGTGCTGCGGACTTGAAGGGCTTACATCGATGTTTCTATATGTGGCCGATCCTAATTAGACTGTGTGCATGTGTCTGTGTTAACTCCGTCTTTGTTCATCCTGTTCCTCACAGTTGAATAAATTATACAATTGTCATTTGCTGCAAATCTGTTTGCAAGTGATAATAGTGTTTAGACGAGATACACGAGAGACTGCAGACGCTGGAATCCGCAGCGCGACGCAATCTGGTAGAGGAACTCAGTGAGTCTAGCAGCTTCCGTTGGGGGAGGGGTAAAGGAGAAACCATAAGACTTGCTCAGTGGCCACTTTATTGGGTACAGGAGTGGAACCCATAGTGGTCTTCTGCTGCTGTGGCCCATCCACCAAGATTCGACGTGTTCAGAGATGCTCTTCTGCACACCACTGTTGTAACGTGTGGTTATTCGTTACTGTCACCTTCCTGTCAGCTTGAACTAGTCTGGCCATTCTCCTCTGACCTCTCTCATTAACAAGGCGTTTTCACCCACAGAACTGCCACTCACTGAATGTTTTTTTGTTTTTCACACTATTCTCTGTAAACTCCAGAAACTGTTATGTGTGAAGATCCCAGGAGATCAGCAGTTTCTGAGATACTCAAACCACCCCGTCTGGCACCAACAATCATTCCACGGTCAAAGTCACTTAGATCACATTGCCTCCCCGTTCTGATGATCGGTCTGAACAACAACTGAACCTCTTGACTGTGTCTGCATGCTTTTGTGCATTGAGTTGCTGCCACATGATTGGCTGATTAGATATTTGCATTAACGAGCAGGTGTACAGGTGTCCCTGATACAGTAGGAGCAGAGTTTGGTCATTTGGCCCGACAAGTCGATACCCTGCAGCAGGACTGGAAACTACAACTAATCTGTAGCTTTTGCAGATTCTTGCAGAAACCCTGATTAGACCACACTTGGAGTATGGTTTTCGTAGAGAGGGTGCAGAAGAGATTTACCAGGATGCTGCCTGGATTAGAGAGGGTGCAGAGGAGATTTACCAGGATGCTGCCTGGATTAGAAAGGGTGCAGAGGAGACTTACCAGGATGCTGCCTGGATTAGAGAGGGTGCAGAGGAGATTTACCAGGATGCTGCCTGGATTAGAGAGGGTGCGGAGGAGATTTACCAGGATGCTGCCTGGATTAGAGAGGGTGCAGAGGAGATTTACCAGGACGCTCTCTGGATTAGAGAGGGTGCAGAGGAGATTTACCAGGACGCTCTCTGGATTAGAGAGGGTGCACAGGAGATTTACCAGGATGCTGCCTGGATTAGAGACGGTGCAGAGGAGATTTACCAGGATGCTGTCTGGATTAGAGAGGGTGCAGAGGAGATTTACCAGGATGCTGCCTGGATTAGAGAGGGTGCAGAGGAGATTCACCAGGATGCTGTCTGGATTAGAGAGGGTGCAGAGGAGATTTACCAGGATACTGCCTGGATTAGAGAGGGTGCAGAGGAGATTTACCAGGATGCTGTCTGGATTAGAGAGGGTGCACAGGAGATTTACCAGGATGCTGCCTGGATTAGAGACGGTGCAGAGGAGATTTACCAGGATGCTGTCTGGATTAGAGATGGTGCAGAGGAGATTTACCAGGATGCTGTCTGGATTAGAGAGTATCTCTTATGAAGATAGGTTCAGCAAGTGATGGTTTTTCTCTTTGGAGCAAAGGAGGATGAGAGGTGACCTGAAAGATGTGTACAAAACACTTAGGTTGAATGACAAGCAGAGACTTTTCCCCGGGGCAGAAATGGCTAATACAAGAAGCCATAATTTAAGGTGATGAGAGGAGAGTATGACCATAAAATATAGGAACAGGATTGGGCCATTTGGCCCATCGAGTCTGCTCCAACATGGCTGATTCATTATCCCTGTCAACCCCATTCTTCTGCTTTCTCCTAGTAATCTTCAATGCCCTTACTAGTCAAGAACCTATCAACCTCCACTTTAAATACACTCAATGACTTGGCTTCCACAGCACCTGTGGCAATAAATTTACCACTACCAGCTAACAAAATTCCTCCTCATCTCGGTTCTAAATGGACATCCCTCTATTCTGAGGCTGTACCCTCTGGTCCTAGGCTCCCCCACTATGGGAAATGTCCCCTCCACATTTGCTCTAGTCAAGGGCTTTCCAAGGGAGGAGGGATGTCAGGGGTAAGTCCTGTGCACACGGAGTAGTGGGTGCATGGAGCGCCTTGCCAAGGGTGATGGCAGAGGCAGATACATCAGGGGTATTTAAGAGACTCTTAGATAGGCACGTGGATGATAGAAAACTTGAGGTCTATATAGGAGAGAAGGGTTAGAATTGGGGTTCCCAACTAGGGGTCCACGAACCCCTTGTTCAATTGTATTGGTCCATGGCATAAGAAGGGTTGGGAGCCCCTGGGATAGATTGATCTGAGAGTATGTCAGAAGGTTGGCACAACATTGTGGGCCGAAAGGCCTGAAATGTTCTCTGTTAGTGTTAGTTTGCCACTAAAGAGTTGACGATTTGCCACCTTGGCCCTTGTTGTTACTGGCTGAAGCACTCTGAATCCAAACAGCTGAGTGTCAGAGTCAGGGGGAGGTGTGCATCTTCATGGGCTCAGTGAAACAGGGCCTCCTGCTGGCCCCCAGTGCTCTAACTGGAGCGTGACTGGCAGCAGACGTCAGGGTACTCCTGTGCTGCAGCGTGAGCTGAATTAGTAACTGCTACCCAACATATGGCACAGTTCAGCCGTGTCCTCATTAGAGCTGCTACCAGAGTGAGCGACTGCACAGAACTGTTGGTATCTTTAACACTATTCCTCAACTTTTTCCTCTAGGCCGTTCTGCGCAGAAGCACAATTAGGCCATTCAGCCCATCATTTATAATGGCTGATTTACTATCCCGCTCAACCCCATCCCCCTGCCTTCTCCCCGTAAGACCTCTGGTCCTAGACTCCCCCACTATAGGAAACATCCTCTCCACATCCACTCTATCTGTGTCCTCTGGTCCTAGACTCCTCCACTATTGGAAACATCCTCTCCACATCCACTCTATCTGTGCCCTCTGGTCCTAGACTTCCCACTATAGGAAACATCCTCTCCACATCCGCTCTACCTAGGTCTTTCAGTATTCAATAGGTTTCAACCAGAACCCTCTCCTGTCAGTCTTCTGAACTCCAATGAGGATGGGCCCAGAGCCATCAAATACTTCACGTACAGTAGCCCTTTCGTTCCCGAGATCATTCTTGCAAACCTTTTCTGGGCCCTCTTCAATACCAGCACGTTCTCGCTTAGATATACGTGGCCCAAAACTGCTCACAGTGCCCCATATGCGGTTGGACCTAACATGGTCTGAAGTCACCCTGTCCTGATTGGGATCAGGGGTGCTTATCCAGCGCCGCTCTGTGTTATAGTCATACTTTATTGATCCCGGGGGAAATTGGTTTTCGTTACAGTTGCCAATGTGCCTGACCTCAGAACCTAGTTGAACACAGCAGCCCCTGGTGCTCAGCAGTATCATGCAGACTCCCACCCATTCTGCACATGCATTGTTTGTCCTGCACCCACCAAGGACGTGGTAGTATCCACACCAGCACCAGACTCAAAACCTTACCTTCCCCAAGCAGTAAGGCTGATCAACACCTCCACCAATTTCCTGTCAATCACCTTATATACAGCCTCGTGTCACTTCATGGACCATACAATCAATCAATCTGTATCTATAAGCTATCTTGTGTATTTATATTTACTGTGTGTGCTTTTTTAAAATTATTACTCTGTTCTTTATCTCAATGTGTTTTTTACGCAGCCTAACAATTATTTTGTGCTCCTTACTATTGTGTACAGGAAATGACATTAAACAATCCTGAAGCTAAAATATTTGGTTCCACCCAGCCCGCCGACGTACATTTCTGCCCACACTTGCATGCACAGTGACCACTGGGGTTCCACAGACCCAGGACACCCTGTTGTAGCAGTAGTGTGATCGCTCGATTGGAGTATGATGTTGTCCTGAGGGCTTGTCTATTGGTGAGACCTGGGGTGGCTGATCCAGGATTCACGTATCGGCGTGTAGTGTGGGCAGACTCCGTGGTGGCTGTGGTCAGAGACTGGGTCTTTTGGTTATTCAGCTTCTCCTTCTGCAACTGCCACTTGCTCTCTGCGGCACAGCGGAGATCACTGTCGTGTGGCGTGGCTCCTCTCTCTCGAACACATTTCCTCCAGGTGTATCTGCTGAGTGCAATGTCTTCCCGGTTTTTCGATATAATGTGGAATTTCTTCGGGCTGATTATCTTTGAAGCGTTTCCTCTGCCCCCCAGAGTCTTGCTGACCGACCTTCAACAAGTCCAAGAATGCCTGAGGGCGAAGACGACATTCGTACCTTCATTAGCCAGGATATATGAAGCAACACAGATATTAGAATGGGTGTAGCCACGTAAAGGCTGGAGAACATCGTGGGGTCAGGCAGCAACTGTGGAGAGAAATCCGAATCTGGTTTAATATCACCAGCTTATGTCGTGAAATTTGTTGTTATGTGGCAGTAGGACAATGCAATATATAATAAAAGCTGTAAATTACAGTAAGAAGTATTTAATTTTCTTTTTGTATATGTAAGTAGTTAAAAAGAGAGGAGAAAAATTTGTGAGGTGGTGTTCATGGGTTCACTGTCCATTCAGAAATCTGATGGCAGAGGGGAAGAAGCTGTTCCTGAATCGTTGAGTGTGAGTCTTCAGGCTCCTGTGCCTCCTCCCTGATGGTAGCAATGAGAAGAGGGCATGTCCTGGGTGATGGGGGTCCTTAATGATGGATGCTGCCTTTTTGAGGCATCGCTCCTTGAAGATGTCCTGGATGCTGCGGAGGCCAGTGCTGTGATGGAGCTGACTGAGTTTACAAGCTCTGTGGCTTTTTCTGATCCTTTGGAGACCGTCCCCCACCCCCACACCCTGCCACACAGTGATGCAGCCGGTTGGAATGCTCTCCAGGGTACACCTGCAGTTGGTAGTGTCAACTGTTGTACACTCAGTGGTAACATTATGAGGTACAGGAGTGGAACGCAGAGTGGCCTTCTGCTGCTGTAGCCCATCCACTTCAAGGTTCGATGTGTTGTGTGTTCAGAGATGCTCTTCTGCACACTGCTGTTGTAACGTGTGGTTATTTGAGTTACTGTCACCTTGAACCAGTCTGGCCATTCCCCTCTGACCTCTCTCATTAACAAGGCATTTTCACCCACAGAACTGCTGCTCACTGGATGTCTTTTTAGTTTTTCACACCATTCTCTGTAGACTGTTGTGCATGAAAATCCCAGGAGATTAGCAGTTTCTGAGATACCTAAACCACCCCGTCTGACACCAACAATCATTCCACGGTCAAAGTCACTTAGATCACATTTCTTCCCCGTTCTGATTGGTCTGAACAACAACTGAACCTCTTGACCATATCTGCCTGCTTTTATACATTGAGTTGCTGCCACATGACCGACTGATGAGATACTTGCATTAACAAGCTGGTGTACCCAATGAAGTGGCCACTGAGGGTATATATTAGTTTTATTTTTATTTATTTTATTTGTCTTCTGCACAATGATTGGTTGTCAGTCTATGTGCATAGTTTGACATTGATTCTATTGTATTTCTTTGTTCTGCTGAATGACAGTAAATCTCAGGGTTATATACATACTTTGACCTTTGAATCTTCAACTTTAATTGCGAGGGGTGGTGATAGGTTTGGATTGTGTCTGTCTTACCCCCTCTTTGTTCTGCTTCTCGTCCTGTGCAGCCAGACAGTGGAACAGCTGATGCAGGAGACGGGCTGCAGCTTGGAGCATCCGTCAGCCACCAAGTTCCGCAACCACGTCACCGAAGGAGACTGGGAGAAGGTACCGTCAGCTTCCGAGCAAATTAACCCAGGCGCGGGCGAGCAAACAGTCCGGATTTCCACTGCTGAGAGTTCCTGGGCTGTTACATCCCATTTCCATTCCATTGTCAACCTACCTGAGTAATGTGGGCAATTCAGGAAATTCAGGAAAGGATTGCTTATCAGCTGATGTTTGTCGGATACTCCAACACCTGACCTCTCCGAGGGGCTTGTGCAGAATTGTAACCTGTGCTGAGTGAACCCCTTCAAGAGCCTGGCAGTGTGTGATGGGACGACCAAGAGGGAGCTTCACTCTGTGTCTGACCCCGGGAGTGTGTGATGGGACAGCGTGGAGGGAGCTTCACTCTGTGTCTGACCCCGGGAGTGTGTGATGGGACGGTATAGAGGGAGCTTCACTCTGTGTCTGACCCTGGGAGTGTGTGATAGGACAGTGTGGAGGGGGCTTCACTCTGTGTCTGACCCCGGGAGTGTGTGATGGGACGGTGTGGAGGGAGCTTCACTCTGTGTCTGACTCCAGGAGTGTGTGATGGGACAGTGTAGAGGGAGGGTCACTCTATGTCTGACCCCAGAAGTGTGTGATGGGATGGTATAGAGGGAGCTTCACTCTGTGTCTGACCCCGGGAGTGTGTGATGGGACGGTATAAAGGGAGCTTCACTCTGTGTCTGACCCCAGGAGTGTGTGATGGGACAGTGTGGAGGGAGATTCACTCGGTGTCTTACTCCAGGAGTGTGTGATGGGACAGTGTAGAGGGAGCTTCACTCTGTGTCTGACCCCGGGAGTGTGTGATGGGACAGTGTGGAGGGAGCTTCACTCTGTGTCTGACCCCGGGAGTGTGTGATGGGACAGTGCGGAGGGAGCTTCACTCTGTGTCTGACCCTGGGAGTGTGTGATGGGACAGTGTGGAGGGAGCTTCACTTTGTGTCTGACGCTGGGAGTGTGTGATGGGACAGTGTAGAGGGAACTTCACTCTGTGTCTGACCCCGGGAGTGTGTGATGGGACAGTGTGGAGGGAGATTCACTCTGTGTCTGACCCCAGGAGTGTGTGATGGGACGGTGTGGAGGGAGATTCACTCTGTGTCTGACCCCGGGAGTGTGTGATGGGACTGTGTGGAGGGAGATTCACTCGGTGTCTGACCCTGGGAGTGTGTGATGGGACAGTGTGGAGGGAGATTCACTCTGTGTCTGACCCCGGGAGTGTGTGATGGGACAGTGTGGAGGGAGATTCACTCTGTGTCTGACCCCGGGAGTGTGTGATGGGATGGTATAGAGGGAGCTTCACTCTGTGTCTGACCCCGGGAGTGTGTGATGGGACGGTATAAAGGGAGCTTCACTCTGTGTCTGACCCCAGGAGTGTGTGATGGGACAGTGTGGAGGGAGATTCACTCGGTGTCTGACTCCAGGAGTGTGTGATGGGACAGTGTAGAGGGAGCTTCACTCTGTGTCTGACCCCGGGAGTGTGTGATGGGACAGTGTGGAGGGAGCTTCACTCTGTGTCTGACCCCGGGAGTGTGTGATGGGACAGTGCGGAGGGAGCTTCACTCTGTGTCTGACCCCGGGAATGTGTGATGGGACAGTGTGGAGGGAGCTTCACTCTGTGTCTGACCCCGGGAGTGTGTGATGGGACAGTGTAGAGGGAACTTCACTCTGTGTCTGACCCCGGGAGTGTGTGATGGGACGGTGTGGAGGGAGCTTCACTCTGTGTCTGACCCCGGGAGTGTGTGATGGGACGGTATAAAGGGAGCTTCACTCTGTGTCTGACCCCAGGAGTGTGTGATGGGACAGTGTGGAGGGAGCTTCACTCTGTGTCTGACCCCGGGAGTGTGTGATGGGACGGTATAAAGGGAGCTTCACTCTGTGTCTGACCCCAGGAGTGTGTGAGGGACGGTGTGGAGGGAGATTCACTCTGTGTCTGACCCCGGGAGTGTGTGATGGGACAGTGCGGAGGGAGCTTCACTCTATGACCTGTGCTGCCCTTCCCCTGGCATTGGCTGGTGTGATCACTGAGTGGATCCAGCAGGAACTGATTCACTCTGAGTGCGCAGACTTTCCATCTGCTGCTGCTTTTGTCTCTGCAACTTGCTGGAGAGTGGCCCAGACTAGTTAACATACAATGTGGCTAACAGGATTCTCCAAGACGGAGGGGCATTTGCTTACTGGTCAAGGACACAGCCTTAATGCTCAGATCAATCCTGTAGTGACTCCAAGGGGTAAATGACTCTCCCTTGTTTCCTGGCTCTGATTCACCAGTCAGATGTTTAACTGCAGGAAATGCCATTAGCCTCCGGTGGGTGTGTTAATGTTGGCATGGGCACCCTGTGGGCTGTTGGATTCTGACCTTTTGCCAGGTTCCTCCGGAAGTCAGGAAAATGGCACCAAACCTGTTTCTTCCCAGTTATGTTATTAAAAGCTAAAGGAGCAAGGGAAAGTTGGACAGACAGTGATCGAGGTCTACTAAGTGAGGAGAACCGTGACCTTAAGAAAATGGCACTGCTTTGTTGAAGTATTTTATACCCATAGAAATGAGAAAAATTCCATACAAATTTATAGATAAGAGTTAACCAATAAGAAAACAGGTATTCAAATAATGCAGTCCCAAGTTAACCAATGAGAAAGCAGCTATTCTAATAATGCAATACTACATTAACCAGTGAGAAGGCAGTTATCAAATAATGAAGAAGAAAGAGGCCTCTGGAGCTTTCTATAATTAATTGTTAAACTGCCAAAAAAAAACAATGAAACAGCCAAATCTAAGAATTAAACAGTTGTATCCAGCAGGTGCTGCTTGGCACCTGGTTTATTTTATTTTCCACCTGGGCCCAGAGCGCTGACTGCAGTCTTCTCTTCCCTCTAGGCCGAAGCTGACCTTACCGAGCTCAAGTCCTTGGTGCACTTGCCCCAGGCTATTGTGGTAAGTAGCGCCTGGTGTGCCTAGGTAAACACTGTGCGACAGGCAGCACTCTGCATCCCTGCGTCAACTCGGTTGTAATCGGGAACCCGCCAGAGGAGAGTGCGTCGCATGCAGCCCGGTATTGGGTGAGGAGGGGGTGGGGGCGGGGGGGGGTGTAGTTTTCTTAGTGCATGGTTCTCCTCTCTTGTGGTGGCATGGCCCATGCCATTCTTCCCTACGCCCTCTGGTTCAGTACCTCCTCCATATACCCACTCAGGATGGGTGTATGTGGATGTAGTGCTCAGCCAGTCTCTTCCCACCCTAACTGGTTCATCAGACCCTCTCCTCTCTCTTATCTGGTTCCACGTCACCTTACTTATCTGATCCGAGCCCCTGCAGTCTTTAATATCTCCTATTATTACCTTCTGGCCATCCACCCTCTCTTTTTTTTAATCTGTTTCCAGCTATGACCCTCCAACTCCTCTCGTCACCTCCCCCCTCCTTCCACCTGGCTCTCTGCTTCATTTTTTACTCTTCCCTGCCACTTCCCAGCTCCGCCTGTTGCCCACCCACCACCACTCCCCTTCCCCATCCCTCTCCTGACTTGCATCCATCCCCTGCCTTGCCTCCTCTCCTCCTCCTCACCTCCTTCTCACCTCTTCCCACTGGCTACCTCCCTCTACGCTCCAGCCCTGTTGCAGGGTCCCGACCTGATACGTTCACCTCAGATGCTGCTCAGCTCCCCCCTCCCCCAACAGCTTGTTGGTCGCCCAGGATTCCGGCGTCTGCAGTCCTCTGTCTCTCCTGCCCACTTCCCTGCCTTCCCCCCGCCCCTCCCGGCACCCTGTAACCCTGGTGCTTTCCGCACAGCGCATGAAGTTCCTGCTGCTGGAGCAGAAGTACCTGGAGTTCCTGGACGACGGCAAGGTGCTGGAAGCCTTGCAGGTGCTGCGCTTCGAGCTGACGCCATTGAAGTACAACACGGAACGGATACACGCTCTGAGCGGGTGAGTCAGGGCTTGCGGAAGCTCGTCTTAACAAAACGACAGTTGCAAACTTGGGTTTAATTGTCATTCAACCATACACATGTAAACAAAACAACTTTCCTCCGGTGTCACAGTGCAAAACACAGTACCAACAGAGACGAGACTCACAGCTCATGTTTGGTGGATTCTGGTTAATTGGGACACGTCCGGACCAGTACATTTTGGCCCAATTAAGCGGCTGTCCCAATTAGCCAAAGTTTCATGGAAACAGTTAAAAAGGTGTGTAAAAAGACAAACTGAGTAACAAATTATGTATTGAAATGAAATAGAGAGCAAACTAGAACACTGTCAATACTACTACAGTACTATTTCCTAATAGTTATCGACAGAGGAATTCACCCAGTGTACACTGCTGTGTTCTTTTGTTTGACTATAAATGAACAAAATCAGTGTAGACACCTTGTGCAGATAATGAACTGCCTTCATACAATGTTTTTGAAGACTGCATCCTCCAAATCCTCATTTTCATTGTAACACTCAAGATGATTGTGGATACCTCCAAATTCTTCATAGTTCCAAACTTGTTGAAGTAGTGAAATACTTTAATTTTGCTCTCAGCCGTTTCTGGCATCTCCAAACCTGAATGCTTGAAAACAGCAAAACAGTTCGGAATTTTTTTTTAACACAATTACACACAACTGACGCTATTTAAAAACTGTTTGCTCTTAGCGTGGTGTAGTGACTAATAGCTGCACAAGTGCACATGACTGAAGCTAGTTAGAAACTATTTGGCAACAGTCTCCTGTCCCAATTTAGTGGCATAAAAATCCCAAATAAACAAATGGAATCCAGTCTATTTTTATATTAGTTTTTGTTCTTCAAGGCTTGTCCCGAATAAGCAGCTGCCCCAATTAGCTGATGCAGTGTATTTATAATAGCACATGCAGTCATAATATTAGCCCTAGTCCCTGAGTGGCATGGCCTTAGATTGATGGAGTATGGGATGTTGTCCTGGAGCCATATTTCTGTAAGAACAAACAGCAGCAGTTCCGCATCTCACACTGGGTCAGCTGCGGACGAGGGCAATCGAATCCAGCTTGTCTCCCTTGGACCAAACCCTGGAGATCTAACCAGCAACCCAGCATGGGTTCCAGAGTGCCCACCGCTCCTCGGCTCTCTGTCCCACACTGCTTCCGGTGAGCCTCCTCTGGGTGGCTGTAACAGCCACGCACGGCCTGAGGGCCAGGTCCGTGCAAGAACCGAGGCCCCTCAGCTTCCCACTGAATGGCACTTAATACGGGTATCAAACCGGGTCACAAAGAAAACAATCCAGACACACAGTTGTGAGAGGCTGTCGCGACCAAGCGGGCCGCCATCTTACTGGAAGCCTCCCGTTGCACCTCACTGGGTTACGACAGACGGTCTGCTGCAGGAACTCAGCAGGTTGAGTGGTGTCTGTCTCAGTCCTGATGGCGGGTTTCAACTCGCAACGTGGAGAGTTCCTTTTTTCACCCGTATGTGCCGCATGGCCCCTGAGTTCCTCCAGTCGACTCTTTGCTCCGGATATCAGCAACTGTGGTCTTTTGTGTCCCCGCCTCACATGGTTGTGACCACCAGCAGTTCCATTAGCCTATACGTACCCAGGATCCAAAGAGTTCAGCCTCCAAGTATCCTGAAACCTCATCCTTAATAATGGACCCAAATGTCTTCCCAACCACTGAGGTCAGGCTAACTGGACCACAATTTCCCGTCTTTTGCTTCCCTCCTTCCTTGAAGAGAGGAGTGACATTTGCAATTTTCCAGTCCTCCGGAACCGTTCCATAATCTAGTGATTCTTGAAAGATCGTTACTAATGTCTGCACAATCGCTTCAGCTATCGCTTTCAGAACCATGGGGTGTAATCCATCTTGTCCAGGTGACCTATCCACCTTCAAATTTTTCAGCTTCCCAAGCACCTTCTCCTTAGTAATAGCAGTTTCACTCACTTCTGCCCCGACACTAACATCTCTGGCATACTGCTAGCATTAAAGACTGATGCAAAATGTCTATTCCATTTCTCTGCCATTTCTTTGTCCCCCTTTACTACCACTCCAGTGTCATTTTCCTGCTGTCTGATGTCCATTCTTGCCTCTCATTTACTCTTTATATATTTGAGAAAAACTATTGGTATCCTCTTTTATATTATTGGCTAGTTCAACTTTCCTCTTTTTATGGCTGTTTTAGTTGCCTTTTGTTGGCTTTTAAAAGCCTCCCAATCCTCTACCTTCCTGATTTTTGCTATATTATCTTGCTTTTTTTGCCATATTTGACTTTCTTATTGGTCATGTTGCGTCGTACTTCTGTAACCCTCAGGCTCGGCCAGCACGTGTTCGTCTGGGAGGAGACAACTGCTGGCCCCGCCAAACTGAGACATCTCGTTTGTGTGGATGCTGCGTGATGTGTTGCCCGGTTACAAATCCACACCGCAAAATACCAGACACTACACCATATGCAATTAAATGATTGAACTTTATAAATCTTAATCTGAATATAGGGTTAGTAAAGGAAATAAAAAGAAAATGGGCCCATTTTAAGGAAAAAGTCAAAAGTGCACGTTGAGCTCACTGCTACAGCTATGCATTAGCCATTGCCCTCCTCCGAGCGTCGCCAACCTTCAGACCCTCGCTCCCTGTCCACTCTGTCCAGTGGTCTACCAGCTCTCTCCACACGCGCCTTCCTCCTCCTTCCTGCGCCGACAAAGACCACGAAAATCTCCCTTCCAGACCCACAAGAAAGAACAACATTCCTCTCATTGGGTAGCCCTGCATTCCATAGCCCTGTTATCTTTAGTCATAACCCAAACATTGCTGCTGCAGAGAAACCATTACATTAGCAGTGAAACATTACAGAAAGGCCATTACATGAGCAGTGATACCTTAGTGTGTTACACTTTCTTTAGAATACTAATTCAACTTTGAGAGGTATCTATTCTGTGCTTTCTGAATTGCTTCCAGAAGCTCCAGCCATTGCTGCTCTGCTGTCATCCCTGCTGGTGTTCCCTTCCAATCAACTTTGGCCAGATCCTCTCTCATACCTCTATAATTCCCTGTACTCCACTGTAATGCTGATGCATCTGACTTTAGCTTCTCCCTCTCTCTCTCAAATTACAGGGTGAATTCTAAAATTATGATCACTAATGGTTTCATTACTTTAAGCTCCCTAATCAAATCTGGTTCATTGCACAACACCCAATCAGGAACAGTTGCTATCCTGGTGGGCTTAACCACAACGCGCCTTAAAAAGCCATTTTGTAGGTATTTTACAAATTCCCTGTCTTGGGATCCAGCACCAACCTGATTTTGCCAATCAACTGAAATCCCTCATGACTATCGGAACATTGATCTATTGATATGTGTTTTCTATCACCCATTGTAATCTGTGGCTCACATCCTGGCTACTGTTCAGAGGCCTGTATATAACTCCCATCATGATCTTTCTCAACTCTACCCACAAGGATTCTACACCTTCCGATCCTATGCCACCTCTTTCTAAGGATATGATTTCATTTTATTTAACCAACAGAGCCCCTTCTGCCTGTCCATGAGACATAGGAGCACAATCAGGCCATTCAGCCCATCGAGTCTGCTCTGCCATTCCATTATGGCTGATCCCGGATCCCACTCAACCCCATACACCTGCCTCCTCGCCATCTCCTTTGATGCCCTGACCGATCAGGAAACTATCAACTTCTGCCTTAAATATACCCATGGACTTGACCTCCACCACAGTCTGGCAGAGCATTTCACAGACTCACTACTTTCTGGCTAAAAAAGTGCCGTCTTACCTATGTTCTAAAAGGACGCCCTTCAAGTTTGAGGCTGTGCCCTCTAGTTCTGGATACCCCCACCACAAGAAACATCTCTCCACATCCACCCTAACTAGTCCTTTCAATATTTGGTAGGTTTCCATGAGATCCCCCTGCATTTTTCTAAATCCCAGTGACTACAGGCCCAAAGCTTCCAAAGGCTTCTCATATGTTAACCCCTTTATTCCCAGAATCATCCTCCTGAACCTTCTGTTGACCCTCTCCAATGACAACATATCCTTTCTGAGATATGGGGTTCAAAACTGTTGACAATACTCCCAAGTGTGGCCTGACTAGTGACTTATAAAGCTTCAGCATTATCTCCTTGTTTTTATATTCTATTCCCCTTGAAATAAATGCCAACATTGCATTTGCCACCGTTACCACAGACTCAACCTGTAAGTTAACCTTCTGGGTGTCTTGCACGAGGACTCCTAAGTCCCTCTGCACCTCTGATGTTTGAACCTTTTCCCCATTTAGATAATAGTCCGCACTTTTGTTCCTTTTACCAAAATACATCATCATACATTTCCCAATACTGTATTCCATCTGCCACTTTTTTGCCCATTCTTTCAATTTGTCTAAGTCCTGCTGCAATCGCATTGCTTCCTCAGCACTACCTACCCCTCCATCTATCTTCATATCATCTGCACACTTTGCCACAAAGCCATCAATTCCATTATCTAAATCATTGACAAACAATGTGAAAAGTAGCGGTCCCAATACTGACCCCTGAGGAACACCATCAGTCACTGGCAGCCAACCAGTAAAGCCCCCCCCCCCCCTTATTCCCACTCGCTGCCTCCTGCCTGTCAGCCGTCCCCTTATCCAGGCCAGTATCTTTCCTGTAACGCGGCAGGATTTTATATTGTTAAGCAGCCTCATGTGTGGCACCTTATCAAATACCTTCTGAAAATCCAAGTAAATGATATCCACTGCCTCTCCTTTCTCCGCCCTGCTTGTTACTTCCTCGAAGAACTCTTAACAGATTTGTCAGGCAAGATCTCCCTTTATAAAAGCCATCCTGACTTGAACTTATTTTATCATTTTTCTCCAAGTACCTGAAACCTCATCCTTAGTAATAGACTCCAACACTTTCCCAACCACTGAGGTTAGGCTAACTAGACTATAACTTCCTTTCTTTTGCCTTTCTCCTTTTTTGAAGAGTGGAGTGACATTTGCAATTTTCCACTCCTCCAGGACCATGCCCAAATCAAGTGATTCTTGAAAGATCTTGGCCAATGCAACCGTAATCTCTTCAGCAACCCCTCTCAGGACTCTGGATTGTAGTCCATCAGGTCCAGGTGACCTTTGAGTTTGCCTAGCACGTTTTGCTTTGTAATAACAATGGCACTCACTCCTGCTTCCTGACACTCACAGACCTCCGGCACATGGCTAGTGTTTTTCACAGTGAAGACAGATGCAAAGTACCCATTAAGTTTATCTGCCATCTCTTTGTCCCCCATTACTATCTCCCCAGCATCATTTTCCAGTGGTCCAATATCAACTCTCACCTCCCTTTCACTCTTTTTTTATAACTGAAAAAAAAACTTTTAGTATCCAGCTTTATTTTTGGCTAATTTTCCCTCATATTTCATATCTTCCCTTCTTATAGCTTTTTTAGTTGCCTTTTGTTGGATTTTAAAAGCTTCCCAATCATCCAGCTTCCCACTGCCTTTTGCTACCTTATATGCTCTTTCCTTGGCCCTTTTGCAGTCCTTAACTTCCTTTGTCAGCCACTGTTACCTACCCCTGCCTTTTGCGAATAACTTCTTCTGTGGGACATTTCTATCCTGCGCCTTGTGAACTATTCCCAGAAACTTCAGCCCTCTCTGCTCTGCCGTCATCCTGGCCAGTATCCTCTTCCAGTCCACCTGGGCAAGCTCCTCTCTCTTCCCTTTGTAATTCCCTTTGTTCCATTGTGATACTGATACATGTGACTTATGCTTCTCCCTCTCAAATTGCAGTATGAATTCAGTCACCTTTACATTAAGCTCTCTATTAAGATCTGGGTTATTGCACAACACCCAGTCTAAGATGGCTTTCCCTGAGTAGGCTTAAGCACAAGCTGCTCTAAAAAAACAATCTCGTAGGCCTTCAACAAAATCCCTCTCTTGTGATCAGACACCAACCTGATTTTCCCAATCCCCTTGCATATTGAAGTCCCCCATTAGTGACAGTACCCTTATTACATGTCTTTTCCAGATCCCTTTGTAATCTCAACCCCACATCTTGGCTACTATTTGGAGGCCTATATATGATTCCGAAGGAGGGACCTTTGTTCCCCTTCGCCCACACCTCAGCGAGTTCCGCACCTTCACCGCACCTTGTTCCCATTCCAACCTTACTCCTTCCAAATGGTCTTATCTCCACTCCCTCCGCACTAATCCTAACCTTACTATTAAACCCTCCGATAAGGGGGGTGCTGTTGTAGTCTGGCGTACTGACCTCTACCTTGCCGAGGCACAGCGACAACTCGCGGATACCTCCCCTTATTTACCCCTCGATCGTGACCCCACTAAGGAGCACCAGGCCGTTGTCTCCCACACCATCACCGACTTTATCCGCTCAGGGGATCTCCCATCCACTGCTACAAACCTTATAGTTCCTACACCTCGCACTTCCCGTTTCGACCTCCTACCCAAGATCCACAAACCTGCCTTTCCTGGCAGACCTATTGTCTCAGCTTGCTCCTGCCCCACTGAACTTGTTTCTGCATACCTCGACACAGTTTTCCCCCCTTGTTCAATCCTTTCCTACCTGTGTTTGTGACACTTCTCACACTTTTAAACTTTTCGATGATTTTAAGTTCCCTGGCCCCCACCGCTTTATTTTCACCATGGATGTCCAGTCCCTATATACTTCCATCCCCCATCAGGAAGGTCTCAAAGCTCTCTGCTTCTTTTTGGATTCCAGACCTAACCAGTTCCCCTCTACCACCACTCTGCTCCGTCTAGCGGAATTAGTCCTTACTCTTAATAATTTCTCCTTTGGCTCCTCCCACTTCCTCTAAACTAAAGGTGTAGCTATGGGCACCCGTATGGGTCCCAGCTATGCCTGCCTTTTTGTTGGCTTTGTGGAACAATCTATGTTCCGTACCTATTCTGGTATCCGTCCCCCACTTTTCCTTCGCTACATCGACGACTGCATTGGCACTGCTTCCTGCACGCATGCTGAGCTCGTTGACTTCATTAACTTTGCCCCCAACTTTCACCCTGCCCTCAAGTTTACCTGGTCAATTTCCGACACCTCCCTCCCCTTTCTAGATCTTTATGTCTTTATCTCTGGAGACAGTTTATCTACTGATGTCTACTATAAGCCTACTGACTCTCACAGCTATCTGGACTATTCCTCTTCTCACCCTGTCTCTTGCAAAAATGCCATCCCCTTCTCACAATTCCTCCATCTCCGCCGCGTCTGCTCTCAGGATGAGGCTTTTCATTCCAGGATGAGGGAGATGTCCTCCTTTTTTAAAGAAAGGGGCTTCCCTTCCTCCACTATCAACTCTGCTCTCAAACGCATCTCCCCCATTTCAGGTACATCTGCTCTCACTCCATCCTCCCGCCACCCCACTAGGAACAGGGTTCCACCTACCACCCCACCAGCCTCCGGGTCCAACATATTATCCTCCATAACTTCCGCCACCTCCAACAGGATCCCACCACTAAGCACATCTTTCCCTCCCCCCCCCCCCGCTTTCCGCAGGGATCGCTCCCTACGCGACTCCCTTGTCCATTCGTCCCCCCCATTCCTCCCCACTGATCTCTCTCCTGGCACTTATCCTTGTAAGCGGAACAAGTGCTACACATGCCCTTACACTTCCTCCCTTACCACCATTCAGGGCCCCAGACAGTCCTTCCAGGTGAGGTGACACTTCACCTGTGAGTCGGCTAGTGTGATATACTGCGTCCATTGCTCCCGATGTGGCCTTTCATATATTGGCGAGACCCGACGCAGACTGGGAGATCGTTTTGCTGAACACCTACACTCTGTCCGCTAGAGAAAGCAGGATCTCCCAGTGGCCACACATTTTAATTCCACATACCATTCCCATTCTGATATGTCTATCCACGGCCTCCTCTACTGTAAAGATGAAGCCACACTCAGGTTGGAGGAACAACACCTTATATTCCGTCTGGGTAGCCTCCAACCTGAAGGCATGAACACTGACTTCTCTAACTTCCGCTAATGCCCCTCCTCCCCATCTTACTCCATCCATTATTTATTTATATACACACATTCCTTTCTTTCTCTCTCTCTCTCTCTCTCTCTCTCTCTCTCTCTCTCTCTCTCTCTCTCTCTCCCCTCTCTCTCTCCTCTCTCTCTCCTCTCTCTCTCCTCTCTCTCTCCTCTCTCTCTCCTCTCTCTCTCCTCTCTCTCTCCTCTCTCTCTCTCTCTCCCCCCCCCCCCCGCTTTTCATTCTTCCTGGGCCTCCTGTCCCATGACCCTTTGCCACTGACCTGTCCAGCTCTTGGCTCCATCCCTCCCCCTCCTGTCTTCTCCTATCATTTTGGATCTCCCCCTCCCCCTCCCACTTTCAAATCCCTTACTAGCTCTTCCTTCAGTTAGTCCTGACGAAGGGTCTCGGCCTGAAACGCCAACTGTACCTCTTCCTATAGATCCTGCGTGGCCTGCTGCGTTCACCAGCAACTTTGATGTGTGTTGCTATGATTCCCATAATGGTTTTTTACTCTTGCAGTTTCTTAACTCCACCCACAGAAATTCAACATTCTCTGACCCTGTGTCACCCTTCTAAAGATGTAATTCCATCTGTCACCAACAGAACACACCACCGCCTCTGCCTTCCTGCCTGTCCTTTCGACACAAGGTATTTCCTTTGCTGTTAAGCTCCCAACTATGGCCTTCTTTCAGCCACCACTCAGTTCGTCCACCTGATCCTGAATGCTACACACATTTAAATACAGCACCTTCAGTCCTGTATTCTTTGCCCTTTTGAATGTTGCCTCTGCGGTACAATTTAACTCTTTGCTCTGTCTGCATTTGTACCCAATCATTGGCTTGTCCTTCCTTACATCACGTTGGATAAGTCATCATGACCAGACGGGATGTACCCCATGCTACTGTGGGAGGTGAGGGAAGAGACTGCTGAGCCTCTGGCGATGATCTTTGCATCATCAATGAGGACGGGAGAGGTTCCGGAGGACTGGAGGGTTGCAGATGTTGTTTCCATATTCAAGAAAGGGAGTAGGGATAGCCCAACAAATTATAGACCAGTGAGTCTTACTGCAGTGGTTCATAAGTTGATGGAGAAGATCCTGAGAGGCAGGATATATGAACATTTGGAGAGGTATAATATGATTAGGAGTAGTCAGCATGGCTTTGTCAAAGGCAGGTTGTGCCGTATGAGCCTGATTGAATTTTTTGAAGATGTGACTAAACTCATTGATGAAGGTAGAGCAGTAGATGCAGTGTATATGGATTACAGCAAGGCATTTGATAAGGTACCCCATGGAAGGCTTATTGAGAAAGTAATGAGACATGAGATCCAAGGGAACATTGCTTTGTGGATCCAGAATTGGCTTGCAAATACAAGGCAAATAGTGATTGTAGAGGGGTCATATTCTGCATGGAGGTTGGTGACCAGTGATGTGCCTCAGGGATCTATTCTGGGGCCCCTACTCTTCGTGATTTTTATAAATGACCTGGAAGAGGAAGTGGGTTAGTAAATTTTCTGATGACACAAAGGTTGGGGGTGTTGTGGATAGTGTGGAGGGCTGTCAGAGGTTACAGTGCGACATTGATAAGATGCAAAACTGGGCTGAGAAGTGGCAGATGGAGTTCAACCCAGATAAGTGTGAGGTGAACAACAGGAATACTGCAGATGCTGGAAATTCAAGCAACACACATCAAAGTTGCTGGTGAACGCAGCAGGCCAGGCAGCATCTGTAGGAAGAGGTGCAGTCGACGTTTCAGGCCGCGACCCTTCGTCAGGACTAAAGGAGTTAGTCCTGATGAAGGGTCTCGGCCTGAAACGTCGACTGCACCTCTTCCTACAGATGCTGCCTGGCCTGCTGCGTTCACCAGCAACTTTGATGTGTGTTGCTTAAGTGTGAGGTGGTTCATTTCGATAGGTCAAATATGATGGCAGAATATAGCATTAATGGTAAGACTCTTGGCAGTGTGGAAGATCAGAGGGGTCTTGGGGTCTGAATCCATAGGACACTCAAAGCTGCTACGTAGCTTGACTCTGTGGTTAAGAAGGCGTATGGTGTATTGGCCTTCATCAATCGTGGGATTGAGTTTAGGAGCCGAAAGGTAATGTTGCAGCTCTGTAGGACCCTGGTCAGACCCCACTTGGAGTACTGTGCTCAGTTCTGGTCGCCTCACTACAGGAAGGACGTGGAAACCATAGAAAGGGTGCAGAGGAGATTTACAAGGATGTTGCCTGGATTGGGGAGCATGCCTTATGAGAATAGGTTGAGTGAACTCGGCCTTTCCTCCTTGGAGCGATGGAGGATGAGCGGTGACCGGATAGAGGTGTACAAGATGATGAGAGGCTTTGATCCTGTGGATAATTAGAGGCTTTTTCCCAAGGCTGAAATGGCTAGCATGAGAGGGCACAGTTTTAAGTTGCTTGGAAGTAGGTACAGAGGAGATGTCAGGGGCAAGTTCTTTTACACGAGAGTGGTGAGTGTGTGGAGGCGGAAACGATAGGGTCTTTAACGATAAGAGACTCCTGGATAGGTACATGGAGCTTAGAAAAACAGTGGGGTGTGGGTAATCCTAGTAATTTCTAAGGTAAGGACATGTTCAGCATGGCTTTGTGGGCTGAAGGACCGTTTTCTGTGTTTCTACATTCATGTTACATCCATCATTTACTTGTAAGCCTGCTGGCTCATCCTCAGCTCTGTCATGCTGGTTCCCAACTCCCTGCCATATTAGTTTAAACCACTCCCAAGAGCTCTAGTAAACCTGCCCACAGGAATATCGGTTCCCTTCAGGTTTAAGTGTCCCTTTTGTACAGGTCCCACCTGCCCCAGAAGAGGTTCCAATTATCCAGAAATCTGTATCTTTGCCCCCTGCTCCAATTCTTCAGCCATGCGTTTACCTGCCACCTCATTCTATTCCCATCCTCACTGTCGCGTGACACAGGCAGCAATCCCGAGATTACTACCTTTGAGGTGCTGCTTCTCAGCTTCTTTCCTAACTCCCTGTATTCTGTTTCCAGGACCACCTCCCTTTTTCTACCTATGTCGTTGGAACCAATATGTACCACGGCTTCCGGCTGCTCACCCTCCCATTTCAGGATAAGCTCTAAGCAGGTCTGTTATATTGTTTGACTCCACCATCATCCTCGATGTCAGGGTCAAGGAAGCTCACCGATGCCTTTACTTCCTCAGGAGGCTAAAGCAATTCGGCACGTCTCCATCGATTCTTACCAATTTTTGTCAATGCACCATAACGTGGTAGCGTAGTGCAGCGGTCCCCAACCACCGGGCCGCAAAGCATGTCCTACCGGGCCGCGAGGAAACGATATGAGTCAGCTGCCCCTTTCCTCATTCCCTGTCACGCACTGTTGAGCTTGAACACACGCGAGGTCATTACGCCCGCGTCATCCATGTCAGCGCAGGAAGCAGATCAACTCCCCGAGCTTGCAAATGATGGCGGGCTAAAAGGTATGTTTGACATAACATCTCTGTCGGCATTAACCATAGAAACTAAAGCACTGAAACAGGCCTTTTGGCCCTTCTTGGCTGTGCCGAACCATTTTCTGCCCAGTCCCACTGACCTGCACACGGACCATATCCCTCCATACACCTCCCATCCATGTATCTGTCCAATTTATTCTTAAATGTTAAAAAAGAACCCACATTTATCACCTCGTCTGGCAGCTCATTCCATACTCCCACCACTCTCTGTGTGAAGAAGACCCACCTAATATTCCCTTTAAACTTTTCCCCCCTCACCCTTAACCCATGTCCTCTGGTTTTTTTCTCCCCTTGCCTCAGTGGAAAAAGCCTGCTTGCATTCACTCTATCTATACCCATCATAATTTTATATGCCTCTATCAAATCTCCCCTCATTCTTCTACGCTCCAGGGAATAAAGTCCTAACCTATTCGACCTTTCTCTGTAACTGAGTTTCTCAAGTCCCGGCAACATCGTTGTAAACCTTCTCTGCATTCTTTCAACCTTATTTATATCCTTCCTGTAATTTGATGACCAAAACTGAACACAATACTCCAGATACGGCCTCACCAATGCCTTATACAACCTTATCATAACATTCCAGCTCTTATACTCAGTACTTTGATTAATAAAGGCCAATGTACCAAAAGCTCTCTTTATGACCCTATCTACCTGTGACACTACTTTTAGGGAATTTTGTATCTGTATTCCCAGATCCCTCTGTTCCACTGCACTCCTCAGTGCCTTACCATTAACCCTGTATGTTCTACCGTGGTTTGTCCTTCCAACGTGCAATACCTCACACTTATCTGTATTAAACTCCATCTGCCATTTTTCAGCCCATTTCTCCAGCTGATCCAAGTCCCTCTGCAGGCTCTGAAAACCTTCCTCACTGTCTACTACACCTCCAATCTTTGTATCATCAGCAAATTTGCTGATCCAATTTACCACATTATCATCCAGATCATTGATATAGATGACAAATAACAATGGACCCAGCACTGATCCCTGTGGCACACCACTAGTCACAGGCCTCCACTCGGAGAAGCAATTCTCTACTACCACTCTTTGGCTTCTTCAATTGAGCCAATGTCTAATCCAATTTACCACCTCTCCATGTATACCTAGCGACTGAATTTTCCTAACTAACCTCCCATGCGGGACCTTGTCAAAGGCCTTACTGAAGTCCATGTAGACAATATCCACTGCCTTCCCTTCATCCACTTTCCTGGTAACCTCCTCGAAAAACTCCAATAGATTGGTCAAACATGACCTACCACTCACAAAGCCATGTTGACTCTCTCTAATAAGTCCCTGTCTATCCAAGTGCTTGTAGATTCTGTCTCTTAGTATCCCTCCAATAACTTACCTACTACCGACGTTAAACTTACTGGCCTATAATTTCTCGGATTACTTTTTGATCCTTTTTTAAACAACGGAACAACATGAGCCACTCTCCAATCCTCCGGCACCTCACCTGTAGACAGCGACATTTTAAATATTTCTGCCAGGGCCCCTGCAATTTCAACGCTAGTCTCCTTCAAGGATCGAGGGAACACCCTGTCAGGTCCCGGGGATTTATCCACTTTAATTTTCCTTAAGACAGCAAGGACCTCCTCCTTTTCGATCTGTACAGTTTCCATGATCTCACTACTTGTTTCCCTTAATTCCATAGACTTCATGCCAGCTTCCTTAGTAAATACAGACGCAAAAAACCGATTGAAGATCTCCCCCATTTCCTTTGGCTCCACACATAGCCGACCACTCTGATCTTCAAGAGGACCAATTTTATCCCTTACGATCCTTTTGCTCTTAATATACCTGTAAAAGCTCTTTGGACTATCCTTCACTTTGACTGCCAAGGCAACCTCATGTCTTCTTTTAGCCCTCGTGATTTCTTTCTTAATTATTTTCTTGCACTTCTTATACTCCTCAAGCACCTTATTTACCCCCTGCTTCCTATATATGTCATACAACTCCCTTTTCTTCTTTATCCCTTGAGAACCAAGGTTCCTTATTCCTATTCACGTTGCCTTTAATCCTGACAGGAACATACAAACTCTGCACTCTCAAAATTTCTCCTTTGAAGGCTTCCCACCTACCGATCACATCCTTGCCAGAGAACAACCTGTCCCAATCCACACTTTTTAAATCCTTTCTCATTTCTTCAAATTTGGCCTTCTTCCAGTTCAGAACCTCAACCCTCGGATCAGATCTATCCTTGTCCATGATCAAGTTGAAACTAATGGTGTTATGATCACTGGAACCAAAGTGCTCCCCCACACAGACTTCTGTCACTTGTCCTAACTTGTTTCCTAACAGGAGAGCCAATATTACATCCCCTCCAGTTGGTCCTTCTATATATTGATTTAGAAAACTTTCCTGAACACATTTTACAAACCCTAAACCATCTAGACCCCTATGGGAGTCCCAATCAATATATGGAAAATTAAAATCCCCTACCACCACAACTTTATGTTTCCTGCAGTTGCCTGCTATCTCTCTGGATCATTCTGGATCAAAGTCAAGGCTAAATATCCTGAGATAGCCATGAAAGCACTGAAAACGTTGCTTCCATTTCCAACATATCTCTGCAATGAATGCAACGAAAACTAAATTGCGGAATAGACTGGACATAAGGAACCCCCTTTGAGTATCGCTGTCTCCCATCACCCTGTGATAGGACTGTGTTGTTGCAGGGAAACAAGCCCAGGGCTCCAACTAATTCAGCGATATTTGTGTGTTGCAATGATTTTATATGTTCATACGGGGAAATTATATGCTGTGTGTTTAATATCCAAACGTTACTTAAAATGTTATGATGCTATTGACTTATAAGTGACTTATATAACCATATAACAATTACAGCATGGAAACGGGCCATCTCTGCCCTTCTAGTCGTGCCGAACGCTACTCTCACCTAGTCCCACCGACCTGCACTCAGCCCATAACCCTCCATTCCTTTCCTGTCCATATATCTATCCAATTTAACTTTAAATAATATCGAACCTGCATCTACCACTTCTACTGGAGTTCGTTCAACACTTATTTCAAGCTCCCTTGTCCTCCCCTGATAATTGACTTATCACTATATTCATGTGAGGAAAATAGGCGCTGTGTGTTTAATATTAAATTCGTTAGATAAACCCTTTCAGAAACGAAATCAAGTGTATTAGCCACTTATCACCTATATTCTGGTCGTGATTAACAACCCCGCCCCACCCCCGGTACAGAATCGCCAAAAACGATTTGTAGAGAAAAAAAAAATCGGCACGTACACGCATGCGCACTGCTGCCCGCCCAAGGCTTCATGGTCATTGTAGTCTTTCTAGGGTAAACACAACGTATTTGACTGCTACTCTTGTCCGTTGGCAACCCTACCCGCCCACCCCACACCGGTCGGCCGGTCCGCAAGAATATTGTCAATATTAAACCGGTCCGCAGTGCAAAAAAGGTTGGGGACCCCTGGCATAGTGGACAGCTTCTACCCTGCTGTTATAAGACTGTTGAATGGTCCCCTTGTATGATAAGGGTGATCGATGGGTTGCAGCCCTGGATGGTGTCAAACTTCTGAAGAGTTGTTGGAGCGGGACTCACCCAGAGAACGTCCCATCACCCTCCTGACCTGTGCCTTGTAGTCAGAGCATCACAGAGTTAGACAACACAGAAACAGGCCTTTGGCCCAACTTGCCATGATGGGAAGGTCACTCACCTAAGGATCCCCGCCCTCTGACTTGCTCCTATAGTTACAGAGAGAGTGCAGTGCAGGTAGACAAGAGAGTGAAAGATAATAACCAGTTAGATTGTGAGGCCAGGAGTCCATCTTCTTGTCCAAGAGTTTGATCGCAGCAGAGTAGAAACTGTCCTTCAGCCAGGTGGCACGTGCATCCAGGATTTTTTATCTTCTGTCTGAAGGGAGAAGAGAGAATGTCTGGGATGAGTGGAGTCTTTGATTATACTGGCTGCTTTACCGAGGCAGCAAAGAGAGTCCGCAGAAGGGAGGCTGATTTTCCATGATGTGCTGAGCTGTGGCCACAACGCTCTGCAGTTCCTTGCACTCGTGCAGAGCAGATGCCTTACCAAGCCGTGGATCATCCTTGTAGAATGTCTCCCTTGGTGCGCCAATTAAAAATTGATAAAAGTTAACAGGAACATACCAAATGTCTTTAGTCTCCTGTGGAAGTAGAGTTTTCTTAACCATGACGTCAACGTGGTTGGACCAGGACGGCAGTTGGTGATGTTCACACCTAGGAATATGAAACTGTCAACCCTCTTAACTTCATTGAAGTAGACAGGAGAATCCCCACCATCAGTATCCTGGGGGTCAGCACTATGCAAAAATTCAACTGGTCCAGGCACAATGAATTCCACAGACTCGCCACCCTTTGGCCAAAGAAATTCCTCCTCAGATCCATTCCAAATGGATGTCCCTCTATTCTGAGGCTGTGCCCTCTGGTCCCAGACTCCCCCACTATAGAAGACATCCTCTCCGTATCCACTCTATTGATGCCCTCTGGTCCTAGACTCCCCCACTATAATAAACATCCTCTCTACATCCACTCTATCTGTGTCCTCTGGTCCTAGACTCCCCCACTATAGGAAACATCCTCTCCACATCCACTCTATCTGTGTCCTCTGGTCCTAGACTCCCCCACTATAGGAAACATCCTCTCCACACCCACTCTATCTGTGTCCTCTGGTCCCAGACTCCCCCACTATAGGAAACATCCTCTCCACATCCACTCTATCTGTGTCCTCTGGTCCTAGACTCCCTCACTGTAGGAAACATCCACTCTATCTGTGTCCTCTGGTCCTAGACTCCCCCACTATAGGAAACATCCTCTCCACATCCACTCTATCTGTGTCCTCTGGTCCCAGACTCCCCCACGAGAGGAAACATCCTCTCCACATCCACTCTATCTGTGTCCTCTGGTCCTAGACTCCCCCACTATAGGAAACATCCTCTCCACATCCACTCTATCTGTGTCCTCTGGTCCCAGACTCCCCCACTATAGGAAACATCCTCTCCACATCCACTCTATCTGTGTCCTCTGATCCTAGACTCCCCCACTACAGTAAACATCCTCTCCACATCCACTCTATCTGTGTCCTCTGGTCCTAGACTCCCTCACTGTAGGAAACATCCTCTCCACATCCACTCTATCTGTGTCCTCTGGTCCTAGACTCCCTCACTGTAGGAAACATCCTCTCCACATCCACTCTATCTGTGTCCTCTGGTCCTAGACACCCCCACTATAGGAAACATCCTCTCCACATCCACTCTATCTGTATCCTCTGGTCCTAGACTCCCTCACTATAGGAAACATCCTCTCCACATCCACTCTATCTGTGTCCTCTGGTCCTAGACTCCCCCACTATAGGAAACATCCTCTCCACATCCACTCTATCTGTGCCCTCTGGTCCTAGACTCCCCCACTATAGGAAACATCCTCTCCACATCCACTCCGTCTGTGTCCTCTGGTCCTAGACTCCCCCACTATAGGAAACATCCTCTCCATATCCACTCCGTCTGTGCCCTTTGGTCCTAGACTCCCCCACTATAGGAAACATCCTCTCCACATCCACTCCGTCTGTGCCCTCTGGTCCTAGACTCCCCCACTATAGGAAACATCCTCTCCACATCCACTCTGTCTGTATCCTCTGGTCCTAGACTCCCCCACTATAGGAAACGTCCTCTCCACATCCACTCTATCTGTGTCCTCTGGTCCTAGACTCCCTCACTATAGGAAACATCCCCTCCACATCCACTCTGTCGAGGCTTTTCAATATTCAATAGGTTTCAATGAGATCCCCCCATCTTATTTTTCTAAATTCCGGCGAGTAAAGGCCCAGAGCTGTCAATCACTCCTCATACGACAAGCCTTTCATTCCGAGAATCTTGCACGTGAACCTCTTGTGAACCCTCTGCAATGTCATAGATAAGGGGCCCAAAACTGTTCATGAATCCCCCAAGTGAGGCCTCACTGGCACCTTATAAAGCCTCAGCATTACATCTTTGTTTTTATAGTCTAGTCCTCTCAATATGAATGCTGGCATTGCATTTGCCTTCCTCAACACTCACTCAACCTGCACCTTAACCTTCAGGGAATCCTGCAAGAGGACTCCCAATTCCTTTAGCACCTTTGATTGTTGAGTTTTCTCCCCGTTTAGAAAACAGTCTTCCCTTGCATTCCTCTATCAAAGTGCATGACCATACACTTCCCAACACTGTATTCCACCTACCAGCTCTTTGTCCATTCTCCTAATCTAAGTCGTTCCCTAGCCTCCCTGCTTCCTTACCACTACCTGTTCCTCCTCCTATCTTCGTATCATCCTGAAGTTTGGCGACAGCTATCAATTCCATCATCCAAATCATTGACATATAACGTAAAAGAATTGGTCTCAACACCGAGCCCTGCGCGGCACCACCCAGTCACCAGCAGCAAATCGGAAAAGGCTCCCTTTATTCCCACTCTTTGCCTCCTGCCAGTCAGCCATTGCTCTATCCAGTAATACCATGGGATCTTATCTTGACAAGCAGCCTCATATGCAGCACCTTGTCAAAGGCCTTCTGAAAATCCACGTAAACAACATCCACAGATTCTCCTTTGTATATCCTGCTTTTTATTTCCTCGAGGAATTCTAACAGGTTTAAAAGAGTCTCCTAAATGTCCCTAATGTATCTGTCTCTGCCGCCACCACGACAGGTACCTGATGTGCAGTGACGCGAATGACCTCCGAGCCAAGGCGGAGTGGGAGGGCAAGGGCAGTGCTTCACGAACCAAACTCCTGGACAAGCTTCACAGTAAGTCTTCAAGGAAGTAGTGGGGGGCGGTGGTGATCTTATTCAAGCATTCAAAGAGGGCTTGACAGGGCTGATGTTGGGACATTTTCACCAGCAGGAGAGCCTCGAACAAGGTGGACATAATTGCACGATTAGAGACCGGTCATTTAAAACTGAGCTCCGTAGAAACTTCTTCTCTCACTCGTTCCTCAACCGTACTTTATCATGTACAAGGAGAACAGCACAGCCCCTGTTATCACACTGTTATGAATTCTGGACAGAGAAATGCCATTTTTTAGACAGAATGGTATAAAGGGCCATTTTTATACTGGTTGGGTACCAATATTGACCAATTGGTAACCTTGTGTATAATCACATTCCTTATTTGCATAATCAATCACCAATCACACGACAATGCCTGGTATTAATAGCCAATGGAATCTCTGTAAAGGCCAATAATACTTCAGAATTAGTAAAGTAACTGACCAATAGTAAGTGTCACCCTAGAATCTTTCGTTTGCATTGTCATCTTGTCTCCGTGTGCCAAGTGGCTCTGGCCCCCAGCCATGCAAAGGCAAACTGTGTTACCTGGCCTGACTGCACAGCATCTGGAAGCTATCCTTAACCGTTGCCCTGCTGCACCAGTAGACGGGTTTAAAGCCGGGGCGGATAAGTATTTGAAAGATTGAGGAATGGAGAAATGGCAGAGTAGGGCGGTATAGGATCATAATAAATTGTTTTCTTTTCACTATCTTGATGGACATGTGTGTGTGGAATGATCTGTCTGGATGGTACACAAGCAAAGGCTTTTACTATGTCTCAGTGCACATAATAACAGTTTAAACCTTTTGAACACTACAACCCAGTACAGGCCCTTTGGCCACGGTGTTGCTGCGACCTCTTAACTAACTCTAGTATCAATCTGACCCTTCCCTCCTGTGTAACCATCCATTTTTTCTCTCATCCATGTGCCTATCTAGTGTATCTGCCTCTACCACCACCCCTCGCAAGACGTTCCACACACCCACCAGTCTGTCAGTCAGGGTTGACCGTGGATATTGTGTACCGGCTGTCCAGATACGCAAGCCAGGGCAGTACGATGTGGAGAGCAAGCTGATGCCCATGGAGCAAGCTCCCCCTCTCCACACGGCTGGTGAACCAAAGGAACGGCAGAGACCGATGCAGTTTGGCACCAGCAGCGTTGCAGGAGTTGCCAGTCAGTGTTGAACTCAATGCAGGACTGCCTTGGGGACTCCAGCTTCGGATTTTTCCCTCGGGGTTTACTCCTGAAGCCTTCCCTATGAGCGAATTCAGCTGCAATGCAGTGGAGGTTTGAAATCAGAGTTTTCCTTCTCCTAGCTGAGCTGCCAACCATGGCTGACGAGACCCGCCTGTCCGAAGTGACTGGTTTTAAGGCGCCATTAATCGGCCTTTGCCCCTTCTGTCAGTAGAAACTGTTCTGCCAGGATTAGTAGCTAAGACACACGTGAAGGCCAGGAGCTGGACTTGGTTGTCAGAGGCTATTTGAGACGCACGCCATTGGGAGCATTTAATGGCTAGTGGGAGCTTGTCCCTATTATCACACCCACCACTGTCTGTGTAACGAACTTACCTCTGACATTCCCCCTATACTCTCCTCCAACAACATTAAAGTGACGCCCCCTGGTATTAGTCATTGCTAGGTGTGTCCAGGTCTATATAGAGATGGAGGAAGCCCCAACCACAGCAATGACAGGTGGCCTAGGAATCCACTGTGGTATGGGACTGCTCTGATATAAAGGGGGGAGGAGGGAGATCTCATGCCTCTCACCCCCATTATAGATCCCTCCCCTCCTTTCAGATGGCAGAATGACTTTCCTTGGTACATTACAATTCACTGTACCCTTGTTCCAGTCTCCCTTCCCACCCACACCTCCCTCTCCATGTCATTCCTTCGCATTGTCCATTTTCCTCCCTTTCCTCCCTTTCCCCTCTCTCCCCAATCATACTCTCTTTCTTTCTCCTCTCAAAGTCACTCTCTCTGACAGTCTCTCTGTCTGTCTGTCTCTCTGCCCGCCCCGTCCCTCTGTCTGTGTGTCTGTCTCTCTCTCTCTCTCTCTCTCTCTCTCACACTCACTCACTCTCACTCAATCTCTCTCAATCTCTCTCTCTCTCTCTCACTCTCACTCACTCACACTCTCACTCAATCTCTCTCAATCTCTCTCTCTCAATCTCTCTCTCTCACTCACACTCTCACTCAATCTCTCTCAATCTCTCTCTCTCACTCACACTCTCACTCAATCTCTCTCAATCTCTCTCTCTCTCTCACTCTCACTCACTCACTCTCACTCAATCTCTCTCTCTCTCTCTCTCACTCACTCACTCACACTCAATCTCTCTCAATCTCTCTCTCACTCACTCACTCTCACTCAATCTCTCTCAATCTCTCTCTCTCTCACTCTCACTCACTCACTCACACTCTCACTCAATCTCTCTCAATCTCTCTCTCTCTCTCTCTCACTCTCACACTTGGGTCCTCTCACTCTCAAAATCTCTCTAGCCGTACATCCTTTCCTGCTCTCAGTAGTCATACTATTCTTTCTCCCTCTCACCAGCCACACCTCATATATCCTTCCTGTCCCGTTCTACGGCACCTACTGCCCGCCCTCTCCTCCCACCACACACTTTCCCCAACCCAGCACCCACCTTGAATCCAGTAATTTAAAAGGAGCCCCAACCGCCCTGAAGCCGCGTGCATTTAGACCGCAGTGCTGGTGTGGAGAGTGGAGATGGAATAGTCTGATCCCTGTTTCTCGTATTGCACTCAGCATACCTCCCGCCCTCTGTGATGCTGCCCCCCCGCCGCCTACAGACGCTACTCAGGCAGGCCGTGGAGCTACAGAGGGACCGCTGTCTCTACCACAACACCAAAGCCGACACCAACTTGGACTCCGTCTCGCTGCTGATGGACCACGCCTGCAGCAGGTGAGTGTCAGCGGGTGGCAGGGGAGGCGAAGTGGGAGGGTGGCACCCTGTCCCACCCACTACCAGTAGGGTGGGGCTGCTGCCTAGTCCTCTGTCACCTCAGCTCAGGTCACTGACAAATCAGAATCGGGTTTCATATCACCGGCATTTGTCGTGAAATTTGAAAAAAGGCAAATTTCATCACATATGTGAGTGATGATAATTCTGATTCTGAGATGGGTCTCTATTGTGGACTGAGAGTGGGAAGGGGGCAGGGAGAGGGGAATCATGGTTGGGAAAAGGGGAAGGGAGAGAGGAGGGAGCGGGAAGCACCAGAGAGACATTCTATAATGATCAATAAACCAATTGTTTGCAATCAAATGACCTTGCCTGGTGTATCAGAGCTGGGTGTGTCTTTTATTCTATATATATATATTCGTTCATTTCCCTCCATAAATGCTACCTGATCTGCTGAGTTCCTCCAGCGTGTTATGTGTGTTGCTCTGGATTTCCAGCATCTGCAGGATCTCTGGTGTTCATGTTACTGTACTTCCCCCTGATACTAGTAACAAGATGAGGGTGTGTCCCAGATGCTGGGGGTGCTTAATGGTGGATTCCGCATTCCTGAGGAGCCAGCTATGGACGATGCCCTGGGTGGTGGGGAGAGTTGTGCCCATGATGTAGCTGGCTCAGTCTACAACCCTCTGCAGCCTCTTGCTCTCCTGTGCATTGGACCCTCCATACCAGGCGGTGAGGCAGATTATTCTCCACCAAACGTCTGTAGAAATTTTCGGCAGTCGGTGACACACGAAACCTGCTCAGACTCCTGATAAAGTAGAGATACTGGTGTGACAGCTGGCTAACAAAAACAGAGCTCTGTCAATGTCACTTCATGGAAGGGAGGCTTACTTTTCAAATACACTGGACTCTTCGATGTTGTCACTGGCAGGATGGATAAGGGCGAACCAGTTGATGTGATAAATTTGGAATTCCAGAAGATGAGGTGCTGTTCTAATACATGGTCGCCTGAAAATAGTGTCACCAATAGTGAAGAAGTCCTTCGCCAAGCTGAGCATGGAGTACAGGACTCAGAACGTTGTGTTCTCGTTGGTGAGGCCACTCCTAGAGTTTTAGTTGCCCTGGTGGTGAAAAGACTTCAACTGGAAAGAGCGTAACAATTTATAAAACTTGCCAGCTTGAGTTATAAGGAGCGGTGAGGCAGGGTTGGAATTTATTCCCTGGAGTGTAAAAATCCGAGTTGTAGGATGTTTTCAGATGTCCTCAACATCGGATGGTCCCATGCTGGGGCTGGCTGAGTCTTTGTACCAGCCCTGCTCTGTACCCCGTAGTGATACAAGCAGTCGTCAGCAGAAAGTTGCTGGTCTCTGGCGGCATCGCTCTCATTGCACTGGCAGACAGCAGGAGTAGAGGAGTCAGAGCAAAGGCAGGAAGAAATTTCTTTCTCGCTGATATTGGCAATGACTCCCCCAGTGAGTCCATTGTCGTTTCTTAGCAGCAAACCCAGCCACTGTGGCCTGTAGGCCGCTCACCCTCCCAGGGCAATCAGAACACTCCCACACAAGATCAGCTTCCAGCCGGTAGGTTAATGAGTGTAGGTGGATAGCGGGAGATGGAAGGTATTCTGTGAGAGTGAATGGATTGTAGTCATTAAAACCTATCAAACATTGAAAGGCCTGGATAGAGTGGATGTGGAGAGGATGTTTCCTATGGTGGGGGAGTCTAGGACCAGAGGACACAGATAGAGTGGATGTGGAGAGGATATTTCCTACAGTGGGGGAGTCTAGAACCAGAGGGCACAGATAGAGTGGATGTGGAGAGGATGTTTCCTATCGTGGGGGAGTCTAGGACCAGAGGGCACAGATAGAGTGGATGTGGAGAGGATGTTTCCTGTAGTGGGGGAGTCTAGGACCAGAGGACACAGACAGAGTGGATGTGGAGAGGATGTTTCCTATAGTGGGGGAGTCTAGGACCAGAGGACACAGATAGAGTGGATGTGGAGAGGTTGTTTCCTATAGTGGGGGAGTCTAGGACCAGAGGACACAGATAGAGTGGATGTGGAGAGGTTGTTTCCTATAGTGGGGGAGTCTAGGACCAGAGGACACGGATAGAGTGGATGTGGAGAGGATGTTTCCTTTAGTGGGGGAGTCTTGGACCAGAGGACACAGATAGAGTGGATGTGGAGAGGTTGTTTCCTATACTGGGGGAGTCTTGGACCAGAGGACACAGATAGAGTGGATGTGGAGAGGTTGTTTCCTATAGTGGGGGAGTCTTGGAGCAGAGGACACAGATAGAGTGGATGTGGAGAGGTTGTTTCCTATAGTGGGGGAGTCTTGGACCAGAGGACACAGATAGAGTGGATGTGGAGAGGATGTTTCCTATAGTGGGGGAGTCTAGGACCAGAGGACACAGATAGAGTGGATGTGGAGAGGTTGTTTCCTATAGTGGGGGAGTCTTGGACCAGAGGACACAGATAGAGTGGATGTGGAGAGGATGTTTCCTATAGTGGGGGAGTCTAGGACCAGAGGACACAGATAGAGTGGATGTGGAGAGGATGTTTCCTATAGTGGGGGAGTCTAGGACCAGAGGACACAGATAGAGTGGATGTGGAGAGGATGTTTCCTACAGTGGGGGAGTCTAGGACCAGAGGACACAGGGAGAGTGGATGTGGAGAGGATGTTTCCTATAGTGGGGGAGTCTAGGACCAGAGGACACAGATAGAGTGGATGTGGAGAGGTTGTTTCCTATAGTGGGGGAGTCTTGGAGCAGAGGACACAGATAGAGTGGATGTGGAGAGGTTGTTTCCTATAGTGGGGGAGTCTTGGAGCAGAGAACACAGATAGAGTGGATGTGGAGAGGTTGTTTCCTATAGTGGGGGAGTCTTGGACCAGAGGACACAGATAGAGTGGATGTGGAGAGGTTGTTTCCTATAGTGGGGGAGTCTTGGACCAGAGGACACAGATAGAGTGGATGTGGAGGAGATGTTTCCTATAGTGGGGGAGTCTAGGACCAGAGGACACAGATAGAGTGGATGTGGAGAGGATGTTTCCTATAGTGGGGGAGTCTTGGACCAGAGGATACAGACACAGTGGATGTGGAGAGGATGTTTCCTGTAGTGGGGGAGTCTTGGACTAGTGGGCAAAGCCTCCGTAGGGAAGGACATCCCTTTAGAACAGAGGGATTTATTTAGCCAGAGGATGGTGAATCTGTGGAATTCGTTGCCACGGACGGTGGTGGAGGCCAAGTCATTGGTATATTTAAAGGTCCTTGATTAGTCACGGTGTCAGAGGTTACTGGGAGAAGGCAGTGATGGGGTCGGAGAGATCATAAATCAGCTATGATGGATGCAGAACAAACACGATGGACCGAATGGCCTAGTTCTGCTGCTAGGTCTTATGGTATGTGTGCGTTCAGTATTAGATGACCCAGATAACATTACCTGTTAGTCCTCAATAGAGACCCATATCAGAATCAGGTTTGTCGTCACTCACATCTGCAAGAAACTTGTTTTCTTGTGGCAGCAGTACAGTGCAAATCATAAAATTACTACCGTACTGTGTAAAAGTCTTCGGCGCCTGAGCTATATACAGTATGTGCCTCAGATTTTTGCACAGTTCTGTTTATCTGTTTCTCTCTGGATACAGATTACTGTAATTTCTAGTTTCTGTACATACTACTTTCCGTAATTGAAAGCTTATTCCGGAAAGCACTGTACAGCCGCTGCAGAGCAACAGATTTCACAGCATGCCTGTGCGTTGGTGACAATGAAGCTTTCTCAGTCTGATGGAAACGCGACTGGACCGGGGTAGTGTGGTAACCAGAATGCCTGTGAGTGCACCATAAAACCCGGAGCCCCACTGTGCCAGCGAGTACCAACTGTTTCCCTCAGGAGACAGAACACTACGGAGGCTGGAAATCTGAAATACCAAAGAGAACACAAGAAATACTCAGCAGATTGGGCAGCATCTGTGGAGAGGGACGAAGGTATAAAGTGTGGGGTCTGTGTCTAAGTTACAGCGATGGGGTACCCGACTGGTAGACAAGTGTGTAGCAAGTTGTATAGGCAGAAAATAACTGCTGGAGGAGCCCGTTGGGCTGGGCAGAATCTGCAGAGGCAGAGGGATGGTCGTCCATTCGGGTCAAGTCCCTGCATCAGACCAGTCAGCACCTGAGGAGACAAGGATGATAGACTGTTCGGGTCGAGTACCTTCATCAGGCCAGTCAGCATCTGAGGAGGCAGAGGGATGGTCGAGTTCCTGCATCAGGCCAGTCAGCATCTGAGGAGACAGAGGGATGGTCAACCGTTCGGGTCGAGTCCCTGCATCAGGCCAGTCAGCATCTGAGGAGACAGGGATGATAGACTGTTCGGGTCGAGTACCTTCATCAGGCCAGTCAGCATCTGAGGAGGCAGAGGGATGGTCGAGTTCCTGCATCAGGCCAGTCAGCATCTGAGGAGGCAGAGGGATGGTCGAGTTCCTGCATCAGGCCAGTCAGCATCTGAGGAGACAGAGGGATGGTCAACCGTTCGGGTTGAGTCCCTGCATCAGGCCAGTCAGCATCTGAGGAGACAGGGATGATAGACTGTTCAGGTCGAGTACCTTCATCAGGCCAGTCAGCATCTGAGGAGGCAGAGGGATGGTCGAGTCCCTGCATCAGGCCAGTCAGCATCTGAGGAGACAGGGATGGTTGAGTCCCTGCATCAGGCCATACAGGTTCCATTTTGTTTGCACAGCAGAGAATGGAGTCAGGAAGCCAGTGTCAGGGAAGAGTTTTATCACCATTTCTTTGTGTGAGGGATGAGTCTGGGTGGGAGCTCATTGGTGCCATGCCTGTTGGTTGATGGCTGGGATTTGCGATGGATGTTCACATGCTGGGGCAGTGATCATTCTTGCCACCGTCGTTGGTTATCATCTGCTGTATTTTAATTGTTTTGATAATGGGATAAACTGGATCAGCTGATATGCAGATGTCACAAGACTGGGAGTATAGCCAGCAGTGAGGAAGACTATCAAAGCTTGCAGTGAGATCTGCACCAGTGGGGAAAATGGGCTGAAAATTCGTAGAAGGATCTTAGTGAGGTATTGCACTTTTGGAGGACGAACCAGGGTCGGTCTTACACAGTGTAGGTAGGGCACTGAGGAGTGTGGTAGAACAAAGGCATCTGGGAATACGGACACTAAAGAGCCTACAGATGCTGAAATTCAAAGCAACACACACAAATCGCTGGAGGAACGGAGCAGGTGAGGCCAGGAATCCTGGAGGGGTGTCCCGGTGCCTGTGGACAGTTTACTCTTCTCTGTAGATGCCGTTTGGGAATAAAGATCCGTGATTCATTGAAAGTGGTGGCATAGGTAGGTAGGGTTGTAAAGAAAGCTTTAGGCACATTGGGTAGGACCAGCCAAGGCAGGTCTTGTGCAGTGAATGGCAGGCCACTGAGGAGTGTGGTAGAACAGGAATCTGGCAATACAGGTCCATAATTCATTGAAAGTGGTGTCACAGGCTGTAAAGAAAGCTTTTGGCACATTGGCCTTCATGAGTCAATGTATTGAGTACAGAGGTTTGGATGAAATGTTGAAACTGTATAAGAGGACTGTGCAGTTTCGGTCACCTACCGACAGGAAAGATCTAAATAAGATCTAAAGAGTGCTGAGGAAGTTTGCAAGGGTGTCGTTAGGACTTGAAGACCTGAGTTAATGGGAAGTGGTGAACAGGTTAAGACTTTCACTGGACTGCAGGAGAATGAGAACGGTACAAAATTATGAAGAGTCTAGGCAGGGAAAATGCAAGCCGGCTTTTCCACTGAGAGTGGCTGGGACTACAACCGGAGGTCACAGGTTAAGGGTGAAAGGTGAAATGTTTCAGGGGAGCCTGAGGGGAACTTCTTCACTCTAATGGTGGTGAGAGTGCGCAGCGACCTACCAGCGCAAGCGGTGAATGAATGCGGGTTCGATTTCAACACTGAAGAGAAGTTTGGGGACGTACACAGTTGGAGAGGTATGGTCCGGATGCAGGGAGATGGGACCAGGCCAGTACGGGTGAGATGGGCCGAAGGGCCTGTATCTGTGCTGTAGCTTCACAGAGTGTGCAGCAGAGATCAAATAGATGCTGGTGCGAGGGCAGCGAAGGGAGCAGGTCTGAAACCCTCTGCCGTGTACACCCAGTGCTGTGTTCTGCTCCCACAGGAAGCAGTTTCCTTGCTATACCCGCCAGATCCTGACTGAGCACTGCAACGAGGTGTGGTTCTGCAAGTTCTCCAACGACAGCACAAAGCTGGCAACGGGATCCAAAGACAACGCCGTCATCATCTGGCAGGTGGACCCAGTGAGTCCCGATTCTTCTTGTTCAATCACCGGGAGGGCTTGTCTCACCACCTACTCTCAAAGATGGTATTCCATGGCCTGGGAGTGTGTGATGGGACAGTGTACAGTGTGATGGGACGGTGTGGAGGGAGATTCAGTCTGTGTCTGACCCCGGGAGTGTGTGATGGGACGGTATGGAGGGAGATTCACACTGTGTCTGACCCCGGGAGTGTGTGATGGGACGGTGTGGAGGGAGCTTCACTCTGTGTCTGACCCCGGGAGTGTGTGATGGGACGGTGTAGAGGGAGACTCACTCTGTGTCTGACCCTGGGAGTGCGTGATGGGACAGTGTAAAGGGAGATTCAGTCTGTGTCTGACACCGGGAGTGTGTGATGGGACAGTGTGGAGGGAGATTCACTACGTGTCTGACCCCGGGAGTGTGTGATGGGACGGTGTGAAGGGAGCTTCACTCTGTGTCTGACCCTGGGAGTGTGTGATGGGACGGTGTGGAGGGGGCTTCACTCTGTGTCTGACCCCGGGAGTGTGTGATGGAACGATTTAGAGGGAGCTTCACTCTGTGTCTCACCTCTGCAGTGTGTGATGGGACGGTGTGGAGGGAGCTTCACGCTGTGTCTGACCCTAGGAGTGTGTGATGGGACTGTATAGAGGGAGCTTCACTCTGTGTCTGACCCCAGGAGTCCGTGATGGGACGCTGTAGAGGGAGCTTCACTCTGTGTCTGACCCCGGGAGTGTGTGATGGGACGGTGTGGAGGGAGATTCATTCTGTGTCTGACCCCGGGAGTGTGTGATGGGACGGTGTGGAGGGAGATTCACTCGGTGTCTGACCCTGGGAGTCCGTGATGGGACGGTGTAGAGGGAGCTTCACTCTGTGTCTGACCCCAGGAGTCCGTGATGGGACGGTGTAGAGGGAGCTTCACTCTGTGTCTGACCCCGGGAGTGTGTGATGGGACGGTGTGGAGGGGGCTTCACTCTGTGTCTGACCCCGGGAGTGTGTGATGGGACGGTGTGGAGGGAGCTTCACTCTGTGTCTGACCCCGGGAGTGTGTGATGGGACGGTGTGGAGGGAGATTCACTCTGTGTCTGACCCCGGGAGTGTGTGATGGAACAGTGTGGAGGGAGATTCACTCTGTGTCTGACCCCTGGAGTGTGTGATGGGACAGTGTGGAGGGAGATTCACTCTGTGTCTGCCCCGGGAGTGTGTGATGGGACGGTGTGGAGGGAGATTCACTCTGCGTCTGACCCCGGGAGTGTGTGATGGGACGGTGTGGAGGGAGTTTCACTCTGTGTCTGACCCCGGGAGTGTGTGATGGGACGGTGTGGAGGGAGATTCACTCTGTGTCTGACGCTGGGAGTGTGTGATGGGACGGTGTGGAGGGAGCTTCACTCTGTGTCTGACCCCGGGAGTGTGTGATGGGACGGTGTGGAGGGAGATTCACTCTGTTTCTGACCCCGGGAGTGTGTGATGGGACAGTGTGGTGGGAGATTCACTCTGTGTCTGACCCCGGGAGTGTGTGATGGGACAGTGTGGAGGGAGATTCACTCTGTGTCTGACCCCGGGAGTGTGTGATGGGACAGTGTGGAGGGAGATTCACTCTGTGTCTGACCCCGGGAGTGTGTGATGGGACGGTGCGGAGGGAGATTCACTCTGCGTCTGACCCCGGGAGTGTGTGATGGGACGGTGTGGAGGGAGTTTCACTCTGTGTCTGACCCCGGGAGTGTGTGATGGGACGGTGCGGAGGGAGATTCACTCTGCGTCTGACCCTGGGAGTGTGTGATGGGACGGTGTGGAGGGAGTTTCACTCTGTGTCTGACCCCGGGAGTGTGTGATGGGACGGTGTGGAGGGAGCTTCACTCTGTGTCTGACCCTGGGAGTGTGTGATGGGACAGTGTGGAGGGAGATTCACTCTGTCTGACCCCGGGAGTGTGTGACGGGACGGTGTGGAGGGAGCTTCACTCTGTGCCTGACCCTGGGAGTGTGTGATGGGACGGTGTGGAGGGAGCTTCACTCTGTGTCTGACCCTGGGAGTGTGTGATGGGACGGTGTGGAGGGAGATTCACTCTGTGTCTGACCCCGGGAGTGTGTGATGGGACGGTGTGGAGGGAGCTTCACTCTGTGTCTGACCCCGGGAGTGTGTGATGGGACGGTGTGGAGGGAGCTTCACTCTGTGCCTGACCCCGGGAGTGAGTGATGGGATAGTGTAGAGGAAGCTTCACTCTGTGTCTGACCCCGGGAGTGTGTGATGAGACGGTGTGGAGGGAGCTTCACTCTGTGCCTGACCCTGGGAGGGTGTGATGGGACGGTGTGGAGGGAGCTTCACTCTGTGCCTGACCCTGGGAGGGTGTGATGGGACGGTGTGGAGGGAGCTTCACTCTGTGCCTGACCCTGGGAGGGTGTGATGGGACGGTGTGGGGGGAGCTTCACTCTGTGCCTGACCCTGGGAGGGTGTGATGGGACGGTGTGGAGGGAGCTTCACTCTATGTCTGACCCCGGGAGTGTGTGATGGGGTGGTGTGGAGGGAGCTTCACTCTGTGCCTGACCCCGGGAGTGTGTGATGGGACAGTGTAGAGGGAGATTCACTCTGTGCCTGACCCTGGGAGGGTGTGATGGGACTGTATAGAGGGAGCTTCACTCTGTGTCTGACCCTGGGAGTGTGTGATGGGACGGTGTAGAGGGAGCTTCACTCTATGTCTGACCCTGGGAGGGTGTGATGGGACGGTGTAGAGGGAGCTTCACTCTATGTCTGACCCTGGGAGGGTGTGATGGGACGGTGTAGAGGGAGATTCACTCTATGTCTGACCCTGGGAGGGTGTGATGGGACTGTATAGAGGGAGCTTCACTCTATGTCTGACCCTGGGAGTGTGTGATGGGACTGTATAGAGGGAGCTTCACTCTGTGTCTGACCCTGGGAGGGTGTGATGGGACGGTGTAGAGGGAGATTCACTCTATGTCTGACCCTGGGAGGGTGTGATGGGACTGTATAGAGGGAGCTTCACTCTATGTCTGACCCTGGGAGGGTGTGATGGGACTGTATAGAGGGAGCTTCACTCTGTGCCTGACCCTGGGAGGGTGTGATGGGACGGTGTAGAGGGAGATTCACTCTATGTCTGACCCTGGGAGGGTGTGATGGGACTGTATAGAGGGAGCTTCACTCTGTGCCTGACCCTGGGAGGGTGTGATGGGACTGTATAGAGGGAGCTTCACTCTATGTCTGACCCTGGGAGTGTGTGATGGGACGGTGTAGAGGGAGCTTCACTCTATGTCTGACCCTGGGAGGGTGTGATGGGACGGTGTGGAGGGAGCTTCACTCTGTGCCTGACCCTGGGAGGGTGTGATGGGACGGTGTGGAGGGAGCTTCACTCTGTGTCTGACCCTGGGAGGGTGTGATGGGACGGTGTGGAGGGAGCTTCACTCTGTGTCTGACCCTGGGAGGGTGTGATGGGACGGTGTGGAGGGAGCTTCACTCTGTGCCTGACCCTGGGAGGGTGTGATGGGACGGTGTGGAGGGAGCTTCACTCTGTGTCTGACCCTGGGAGGGTGTGATGGGACGGTGTAGAGGGAGCTTCACTCTGTGTCTGACCCTGGGAGGGTGTGATGGGACGGTGTGGAGGGAGCTTCACTCTGTGTCTGACCCTGGGAGGGTGTGATGGGACGGTGTAGAGGGAGCTTCACTCTGTGTCTGACCCTGGGAGGGTGTGATGGGACAGTGTGGAGGGAGCTTCACTCTATGTCTGACCCTGGGAGGGTGTGATGGGACTGTATAGAGAGAGCTTCACTCTGTGTCTGACCCTGGGAGGGTGTGATGGGACAGTGTAGAGGGAGCTTCACTCTATGTCTGACCCTGGGAGGGTGTGATGGGACGGTGTGGAGGGAGATTCACTCTGTGCCTGACCCTGGGAGGGTGTGATGGGACGGTGTGGAGGGAGCTTCACTCTGTGTCTGACCCCAGGAGTGTGTGATGGGACGGTGTGGAGGGAGCTTCACTCTGTGTCTGACCCTGGGAGGGTGTGATGGGACGGTGTGGAGGGAGCTTCACTCTATGTCTGACCCTGGGAGGGTGTGATGGGACTGTGTAGAGGGAGATTCACTCTGTGCCTGACCCTGGGAGGGTGTGATGGGACGGTGTAGAGGGAGCTTCACTCTGTGCCTGACCCTGGGAGGGTGTGATGGGACGGTGTGGAGGGAGCTTCACTCTGTGCCTGACCCTGGGAGGGTGTGATGGGACGGTGTAGAGGGAGCTTCACTCTGTGTCTGACCCTGGGAGAGTGTGATGGGACGGTGTGGAGGGAGCTTCACTCTATGTCTGACCCTGGGAGTGTGTGATGGGACGGTGTGGAGGGAGCTTCACTCTATGTCTGACCCTGGGAGGGTGTGATGGGACGGTGTAGAGGGAGCTTCACTCTATGTCTGACCCTGGGAGTGTGTGATGGGACGGTGTGGAGGGAGCTTCACTCTATGTCTGACCCTGGGAGTGTGTGATGGGACGGTGTGGAGGGAGATTCACTCTATGTCTGACCCTGGGAGTGTGTGATGGGACGGTGTGGAGGGAGCTTCACTCTGTGTCTGACCCTGGGAGGGTGTGATGGGACGGTGTAGAGGGAGCTTCACTCTGTGTCTGACCCTGGGAGGGTGTGATGGGACGGTGTGGAGGGAGCTTCACTCTGTGTCTGACCCGGGAGGGTGTGATGGGACGGTGTGGAGGGAGCTTCACTCTGTGCCTGACCCTGGGAGGGTGTGATGGGACGGTGTGGGGGGAGCTTCACTCTATGTCTGACCCTGGGAGGGTGTGATGGGACGGTGTGGAGGGAGCTTCACTCTGTGTCTGACCCCGGGAGTGTGTGATGGGACAGTGTGGAGGGAGCTTCACTCTGTGTCTGACCCTGGGAGGGTGTGATGGGACGGTGTGGAGGGAGCTTCACTCTGTGTCTGACCCCAGGAGTGTGTGATGGGACGGTGTGGAGGGAGCTTCACTCTGTGTCTGACCCTGGGAGGGTGTGATGGGACGGTGTAGAGGGAGCTTCACTCTGTGTCTGTCCCTGGGAGTGTGTGATGGGACGGTGTGGAGGGAGCTTCACTCTATGTCTGACCCTGGGAGGGTGTGATGGGACTGTATAGAGGGAGCTTCACTCTATGTCTGACCCTGGGAGTGTGTGATGGGACGGTGTAGAGGGAGCTTCACTCTATGTCTGTCCCTGGGAGTGTGTGATGGGACGGTGTGGAGGGAGCTTCACTCTATGTCTGACCCTGGGAGGGTGTGATGGGACGGTGTAGAGGGAGCTTCACTCTATGTCTGACCCTGGGAGGGTGTGATGGGACAGTGTGGAGGGAGCTTCACTCTGTGTCTGACCCTGGGAGTGTGTGATGGGACGGTGTGGAGGGAGCTTCACTCTGTGTCTGACCCTGGGAGGGTGTGATGGGACGGTGTGGAGGGAGCTTCACTCTGTGTCTGACCCGGGAGTGTGTGATGGGACAGTGTGGAGGGAGCTTCACTCTGTGTCTGACCCTGGGAGGGTGTGATGGGACGGTGTAGAGGGAGCTTCACTCTGTGTCTGACCCTGGGAGGGTGTGATGGGACGGTGTAGAGGGAGCTTCACTCTATGTCTGACCCTGGGAGTGTGTGATGGGATGGTGTGGAGGGAGCTTCACTCTGTGTCTGACCCTGGGAGGGTGTGATGGGACCGTGTAGAGGGAGCTTCACTCTGTGTCTGTCCCCAGGAGTGTGTGATGGGACGGTGTGGAGGGAGCTTCACTCTATGTCTGACCCTGGGAGTGTGTGATGGGATGGTGTGGAGGGAGCTTCACTCTGTGTCTGACCCGGGAGTGTGTGATGGGACAGTGTGGAGGGAGCTTCACTCTGTGTCTGACCCTGGGAGTGTGTGATGGGACAGTGTGGAGGGAGCTTCACTCTGTGTCTGACCCTGGGAGGGTGTGATGGGACAGTGTGGAGGGAGCTTCACTCTGTGTCTGACCCTGGGAGGGTGTGATGGGACTGTATAGAGGGAGCTTCACTCTGTGTCTGACCCTGGGAGGGTGTGATGGGACTGTGTAGAGGGAGCTTCACTCTGTGTCTGACCCTGGGAGGGTGTGATGGGACGGTGTGGAGGGAGCTTCACTCTGTGTCTGACCCTGGGAGGGTGTGATGGGACGGTGTGGAGGGAGCTTCACTCTGTGTCTGACCCTGGGAGGGTGTGATGGGACGGTGTAGAGGGAGCTTCACTCTGTGTCTGACCCTGGGAGGGTGTGATGGGACGGTGTAGAGGGAGCTTCACTCTGTGTCTGACCCTGGGAGGGTGTGATGGGACGGTGTAGAGGGAGCTTCACTCTGTGTCTGACCCTGGGAGGGTGTGATGGGACGGTGTAGAGGGAGCTTCACTCTGTGTCTGACCCTGGGAGGGTGTGATGGGACGGTGTAGAGGGAGCTTCACTCTATGTCTGACCCTGGGAGGGTGTGATGGGACGGTGTGGAGGGAGCTTCACTCTATGTCTGACCCTGGGAGGGTGTGATGGGACGGTGTAGAGGGAGCTTCACTCTGTGTCTGACCCTGGGAGGGTGTGATGGGACGGTGTAGAGGGAGCTTCACTCTATGTCTGACCCTGGGAGGGTGTGATGGGACGGTGTAGAGGGAGCTTCACTCTGTGTCTGACCCTGGGAGGGTGTGATGGGACAGTGTGGAGGGAGCTTCACTCTATGTCTGACCCTGGGAGGGTGTGATGGGACGGTGTAGAGGGAGCTTCACTCTGTGTCTGACCCTGGGAGGGTGTGATGGGACGGTGTAGAGGGAGCTTCACTCTGTGTCTGACCCTGGGAGGGTGTGATGGGACGGTGTGGAGGGAGCTTCACTCTGTGTCTGACCCTGGGAGGGTGTGATGGGACGGTGTGGAGGGAGATTCACTCTGTGTCTGACCCTGGGAGGGTGTGATGGGACGGTGTAGAGGGAGCTTCACTCTGTGTCTGACCCTGGGAGGGTGTGATGGGACGGTGTAGAGGGAGCTTCACTCTGTGTCTGACCCTGGGAGGGTGTGATGGGACGGTGTGGAGGGAGCTTCACTCTATGTCTGACCCTGGGAGTGTGTGATGGGACTGTATAGAGGGAGCTTCACTCTGTGTCTGACCCTGGGAGGGTGTGATGGGACGGTGTAGAGGGAGCTTCACTCTGTGTCTGACCCTGGGAGGGTGTGATGGGACGGTGTGGAGGGAGCTTCACTCTGTGTCTGACCCTGGGAGGGTGTGTTTCTCCTGCACTTTTCATTCCTCCACCACATACGTCATCACATCCTCTGTAAAATTCTACTCATTGGCCAACCACTCAATCACCATCCCCCACTGTCTTTCACTCTGTTTCTCAATTCTCTTCTCTCTTGAGGATCTTTAACATGAAGCTGAAGCTTGAGTTTTTGTTATATATGTCCGCCTTCCTCGTTTATATATATATATATATATATGTCTTCAGCAGCAGTCAACTTGAAGCACAGACTGGAGTCTGACTGTACAGCTCCCCCTCGATCACCGGTCACCGGCTGGAACAGTTAAACAGGGTGAAATCCCTGACTGTACAGCTCCCCCCTCTATCACCGGTCACCGGCTGGAACAGTTAAACACTGGAATCCCTGACTGTACAGCTCCCCCTCTATCACCGGTCACCGGCTGGAACAGTTAAACACTGAAATCCCGGACTGTACAGCTCCCCCTCTATCACCGGTCACCGGCTGGAACAGTTAAACAGGGTGAAATCCCTGACTGTACAGCTCCCCCCTCTATCACCGGTCACCGGCTGGAACAGTTAAACACTGGAATCCCTGACTGTACAGCTCCCCCCTCTATCACCGGTCACCGGCTGGAACAGTTAAACACTGAAATCCCGGACTGTACAGCTCCCCGTCTATCACCGGTCACCGGCTGGAACAGTTAAACACTGGAATCCCTGACTGTACAGCTCCCCCTCTATCACTGGTCACCGGCTGGAACAGTTAAACACTGAAATCCCTGACTGTACAGCTCCCCCCTCTATCACCGGTCACCGGCTGGAACAGTTAAACACTGGAATCCCTGACTGTACAGCTCCCCCTCTATCACCGGTCACCGGCTGGAACAGTTAAACAGGGTGAAATCCCTGACTGTACAGCTCCCCCCTCTATCACCGGTCACCGGCTGGAACAGTTAAACACTGGAATCCCTGACTGTACAGCTCCCCCTCTATCACCGGTCACCGGCTGGAACAGTTAAACAGGGTGAAATTCCTGACTGTACAGCTCCCCCTCGATCACCGGTCACCGGCTGGAACAGTTAAACAGGGTGAAATCCCTGACTGTACAGCTCCCCCCTCTATCACCAGTCACCGGCTGGAACAGTTAAACACTGGAATCCCTGACTGTACAGCTCCCCCTCGATCACCGGTCACCGGCTGGAACAGTTAAACAGGGTGAAATTCCTGACTGTACAGCTCCCCCCTCTATCACCGGTCACCGGCTGGAACAGTTAAACAGGGTGAAATTCCTGACTGTACAGCTCCCCCTCGATCACCGGTCACCGGCTGGAACAGTTAAACAGGGTGAAATCCCTGACTGTACAGCTCCCCCCTCTATCACCGGTCACCGGCTGGAACAGTTAAACACTGGAATCCCTGACTGTACAGCTCCCCCTCTATCACCGGTCACCGGCTGGAACAGTTAAACACTGAAATCCCGGACTGTACAGCTCCCCGTCTATCACCGGTCACCGGCTGGAACAGTTAAACACTGAAATCCCGGACTGTACAGCTCCCCGTCTATCACCGGTCACCGGCTGGAACAGTTAAACAGGGTGAAATTCCTGACTGCACAGCTCCCCCTCTATCACCGGTCACCGGCTGGAACAGTTAAACAGGGTGAAATCCCTGACTGTACAGCTCCCCCCTCTATCACCAGTCACCGGCTGGAACAGTTAAACACTGGAATCCCTGACTGTACAGCTCCCCCTCTATCACCGGTCACCGGCTGGAACAGTTAAACACTGAAATCCCGGACTGTACAGCTCCCCCCTCTATCACCGGTCACCGGCTGGAACAGTTAAACACTGAAATCCCGGACTGTACAGCTCCCCCCTCTATCACCGGTCACCGGCTGGAACAGTTAAACACTGAAATCCCTGACTGTACAGCTCCCCCTCTATCACTGGTCACCGGCACCAGCCTACCCTCCATTGAGGGCTTTTTTACAGCAAAGTATCATAAAAAGGCCAGCAATATCGTGAAGGATCCCATATGCTGCAGTTGGCTCTATGACACTTCACACACAAACACTCGGTCTGTGTGTGTAAGATGGCCTTCTGTCTGTCTGGCACACTGAACCGTTACTTGTACATTGTGTGCTCTTTGTGCTGCTCCGGGTCTGCGTAACAATCATTTCGGTCCCTTTACACTCGCGTTCTGACGAATGACAATAAACAATCTGTTAGGTTTCTCTCTGCTTCTGTGTTACTGCACGTGCCCTGCCGATCAGCTCAGGCCCTTAAGACCATAAGACCTGGGAGCAGAATTAGGCTATTCAGCCCATCGAGTGTGCTCCGCCATTCCATCATGGCTGATCCCGGATCCCACTCAACCCCATACACCTGCTTTCTCGCCATGTCCTTTAATGCCCTGTCCGATCATCCTCCACCTAAAGTATACCCGCGGACTTGGCCTCCACCGCAGTCTGTGGCAGAGCATTCCACAGATTCACGGCTCACTGGCTAAAAAAATTCCTCCTTACCTCTGTCCTGAAAGGTCGCCCCTGAATTTTGAGGTATTTTTAGTTCTGGGTACCCCCACCATAGGAAACATTCTCTCCACATCCACCCTAGCTAGTGCTTTTAATAATCGGTAGGTTTCAATGAGATGCCCCCGCATTCTCCTAAATTCCAGTGAGTACAGGCCCAATGCTGCCAAACGCTCTGAATGTGTTAGCCCTTTCGTTCCTGGAATCATCCTCGTGAACCTCCTCTGGACTCTCTCCAATGACAACACATCCTTTCTGAGACATGGGCCCAAAACTGTTGACAATACTCCAAGTGCAGCCTGACTAGTGTCTTATAAAGCCTCAGCATTATCCCCTTGCCTTTGTATTCTTTCCCCCTTGAAATAAACCATCTCGCCGTTTATTCTACCTCTCGTCTTTCAGGCCACGCACCAGCTGAAATTACTCAAGACTTTAGAAGGCCACACATACGGGGTGTCGTACCTGGTGTGGAGTCCAGATGACACTTACTTGATCGCCTGTGGCCCCGATGATTGTTCCGAACTCTGGCTGTGGCACGTGCAGGTACGTTGTATATGGTAGGTTGTCGTGGACCTCCACCCCTCTAATCCCCAGCTATCTAGTTACGAGCCTGATCAGCCCTGGTACTAGTTGTCAGCGGCCAGCAACCCTATATAGCTTCAGAGGAGACTGCAGATGCTGGAAACTGGAGCCAAAATCAGTCAATACAAGGTTCTGCAGATGCAGATGCAGGAAATCTTGAGCAGCGAACACAAAGTGCTGGAGGTCAGGCGGCATTTATGGAGGAGAATAAATGTTTCAAGCTGAGGTCCTTTGGGACCCGTAAGGAAGGGGGCAGAGGCAGGGTGAGAGGTAGGGGTAGTCGGGGGGGGGGGGAGAGTACAAGTTGGTGAGACCAGGTGAGGAGGAAGGTGGGTCTTGGTTTGAAACATTGTCTGTTTATTCCCCTCCACAGATGCTGCCTGACCTGCTGAGTTCCTCCAGTATTTTGTGTGTGTGTGTGCGTTGCCCAAAACTGGTAAATTGGTTTATTGCCACCACTGTGCTGACAGACAATAGATAAACTCTGTTTTACACGCTATCCCTGCGGATCATTTCGTCTCAACAGTACATCGAGGTTGTACAAGTGAAAAGGCAATGCCAGGATGCAGGATTAACTGTTAATTGTTTGTAAGTGGATTCATGTTCTTGCTGACATTCACTGAGTCCAAGAAGCACAATAGATTCAGTGAAAGACCGCCCCCTACAGGATGGACAAACAAACAGCGTGCAAAAGACAAACGGTGCGAGTACAAAGTGAGAGGAAAATAACAAACTAATGATAATAAACATATAAGCAATAAATATCAAGAAGATGAGATGACGAGTCCTTGAAAGTGAGTCAAGTTGGTTGTGGGAACAGGTGGGACAAGTGAGATTATCCTCACTGGTTCAGGAGCCTGATGGTTGAGGGTAATAACTGTTCCTGAACCTAGTGGCGTGGGACCTGAGGCTCCTGTACCTCCTTCCTGATGGAATCAGTTCAGAGTTGAGGTTATCCTCACTGGTTCAGGAGCCTGATGGTTGAGGGTAATAACTGTTCCTGAACCTGGTGGTGTGGGACCTGAGGCTCCTGTACCTCCTTCCCGATGGAATCAGTTCAGAGTTGAGGTTATCCTCACTGGCTCAGGAGCCTGATGGTTGAGGGGTAATAACTGTTCCTGAACCTGGTGGTGTGAGTCTGAGGCTCCTGTACCTCCTTCGTGGTGGAATCAGTTCAGAGTTGAGGCTCCCGTACCTCCTTCCTGATGGCAGCAGCAAGAAGAGAGCACGGCCTGGCTGGTGGGGGTCCCTGATGGATGCTGCTTTCCTGCAACGGTGCTCAATGGTGGGGAGGGCTTTACCTGTGATGGACTGGGCCGTATCCACTACTTTTTGTAGGATTTTCTGTTCAAGGGCATTGGTGTTTCCATACCAGACCGTGATGCAGCCAGTCAGTATACTCTCCACTACACATCTACAGAAGTTTGTCTAAGTTTTAGATGTCACGCCGAATCTTCACAAACTCCTCGGGAAGTAGAGGCACTGCTGTGCTTTATTCATGATTACACAGGACACAGGAGTTTAAAGTCAGTTCTGATCCCCTGATGTGGACTGGCTCATGGACCTCTGGTTTCCTCCTCCTGAAGTCAATAAGCAGCTCCTTGGTCTTGCTGACATTGAGTGAGAAGTCTAGGGTTCTGGATAGGTTTGTCCCATTGAGGCAGGGGAAGGATGGTAGGATGTAAATGTAGGAGGGATGTTAGAGGTAAGTTCTTTTCAGAGAGAGTGGTGGGTGTGTGGAACCTGTTAGCCCTATTAGGGGTGGTGGTAGCGGCAGAATCATTACGGGCATTAGGAAGGTACGGTGATGATGGAAAAATGGAGGGCTATGTGGGAGGGAAAGGTTAGACTGATCTAAGTTAAAAGTTCCGCACAACATTGTGGGCCGAAGGGCCTGTACTGTGCTGGTCTACCCACTTCCGGGTGTTTAGTGGCACTTCAAGGATTTTTGAAATGTGGTCATCACTTTACACACAGAAAGACTTGGATGGACTCAGCACAGGCGGCAGCTGTAGATGTCAACCTTTATTCAGTCCCGAAGAAGGGGCTCGGTCGAAAACATCTACTGTTTATTCCCCTCCACAGATGCTACCTGACCTGCTGAGCTCCTCCAGCACCTTGGGTGGGTTGCTCTGGATTTCCAGTCTCTGCAGAATCTCTTGTGTTTCTCAACTTGCAAGATCCCACAGGACACCAAAAATGTGAGAAACACTCAGCAGGTCAGGTGTGTGGCGGGAGAAACAAAGCTAACGTCTTGGGTCAAAGGCAAAAAGTTTTCGAGCTGAAACACTGATTGTTTTCCTTCCTCCGGATGTGGCCCTGGCGTGCTGAGACTTCCGGCAGGTACTGGTTGAGAGCTGATTGAACCAGACGCTCCGGTTCAGCTGACTAAGAAGCCCCCTGCCCCTTGCTGAGAGCTGACTACGATTGGGTGGGGGTAAACGATTGTTCTTGCAGCCCAGGACCACCTCCTTCGGAAAACCATGGTGCCAAATTAATTTGATCTCACCTGCCCACACACCATCCATATCCCTCCATTCCCAGAACAGCATAAGATGGAGGGGGGTAGAATTGGGCCATTTGGCCCATCAAGTCTGCTCCACATTCATTTATGGCTGATTTATTATCCCCTTCAACCCTATTCTCCTGTCTTCTCCCCTTTGACACCCTATCAACCTCCGCTTTAAATATACCCAGTGGTTTGGCCTCCATAGCCGTCTGGCAATAAATTCCACAGATTCACTACCTCTTGCTGAAGAGATTACTCCTTATCTCTGCTAAAGGAACACCCGTCTATCCTGAGCCTGCACCCTCCCCACTACTGCAAACATCCTCACCCTATCTAGGCCTTTCTGAATCAGGTAGGTTCAGTGAGATCCCACCCTCACCCTGCTGAACTCCATCGAGTACAGACCCAGGGGCATCAAACGGTCCTCATACATTAAACCTTTCGTTCCCAGGTCCATTCTTGTAAACCTCCTCTGGTCCCTCCCCAGGGACTGCCCATCCTTCTGTAAATACAGAGACAAAAACTGTTCACACTTTTCCAAATGCAGCCTGACCAATGCCTCGTAAAACCCCAGCCTCATTCCCTGCTTCTCCATGTATCTGTCTGAATGTTAAGGTGTCATGGGCTAATACTCATAGGGCACTGTAACACAGAAACAGACCCTTCAGCCCATCTAGCCCCTGCTACCCTAGCCTTCTGCCTAGTCCCTTCTACCGGACCCCACCCATCCATGTACCCAACCAAGCTTCTCTTAAATGTTGAAATCGAACCTGCTTCCACCATTTCCACTGGCGGCTTGTTCCACACTCTCACCTCCCTCTGAGTGAAAGAGGTTTCTCCTCAGGTGCCTCTTAAACTTTTCCCCTTTCACCCTTAACCCATGACCTCTGGTTGTAGTGCCACCCAGCCTCAATGGAAAAAGCCTATATGAATTCACCCTCTCTATACCCCTCATTTATAAGATCTCCCCTCATTTTCCTGCAGTCCAGGGAATAAAGACTTTCAACCTTTTCAGCCTTCCTCTATAACTCAGGTCTTCAAGTCCCAGCAATATCCATGTATATTTTCTCTGCAGTCCTTCAAGCTTATTGATACCTGTCCTGTAAGTAGATGATTGGAACTGCACACCATACTCCAAATTCACCCTCGATACTCTCTAAGACAAATTTTTAAGAATTTATCTATTTATGGGATGTGGTCATCGCCAGCGAAGCCAGCATTTATTGCCCATCCCTAGTTGCCCTTGAGGAGGTGGTGATGAGCTGCCTTCTTGAGCCGCTGCAGTCCCGGAGGTGTAGGCACACCCACAGTGCTGTTCGGGAGGGAATTCCATGACTTTGACCCAGCGACAGTGAAGGAACAGCGATACGTTTCCAAGTCAGGATGGTGAGTGACTTGGAGGCAGATTTCCAAGTGGTGGTGTTCCCAAGCATCTGCTGTTCTCGTCCTTCTAGATGGTAGTGGTTGTGGATCTGGAAGGTGCTGCCTTGGGAACATTGGTGTGTTGTTGCAGTGCATCTCGTAGATAGTACACACTGCTGCAACTGTTCGTTGACGGTGGAGGTATTGGATGCTTGTGGAAGGGGTACCAATCAAGTGGGCTGCCTTGTACTGGATGGTGTCGAGCTTCTCGAGTGTTGATGGAGCTGCACTCACCCGGGCGAGTGGCGAGTATTCCATGACACTCCTGACCTGAGCCTTGCAGATGGTGGACAGGCTTTGGGGAGTCAGGAGGTGAATTACACGCTACAGGGTTCGTAGCCTTTGACCTGCTCTGGTAGCCACGATGTTTCTATGGCTAGACTAGTTCAGTTTTCTGTCATTGGTACCCCCGCCCAGGATGTTGATAGTGGGGGATTCAGTGATGGTGATACCACTGAATGTCAGGGGATGGTGGTTCGAGCCTCTCTTGTTGGAGGTGGTCATTGCCTGGCACTTGCGTGGCTCGAATGCTACTTTCCACCTCTCAGCCCAAGCCTGGATATTGTCCAGGTCCTGCTGCATTTGGGTGTGAACTGCTTCACTACCTGAGGAGTCACAAATGGTGCAGAACATTGTGCAGTCATCTGTGAACACCCCACATCTGACCTTACGACAGAAGGAAGGTCATTGATGAATTAGCTGAAGATGGGAACTCCTGCCGTGATGTCCTGAGGATGAGATGATTGACCTCCAACCACCACAACCATCTTCCTTTGTGTCAGGTATGATTCCAACCAGCAGAAGGTTTTCCCCCAATTTCAAATGACTACATTTTAGCTCGGGCACCTTGATGCCATACTCAGTCAAATGCTGCCTTGATTTTGAAAGCTATCACTCTCACCTCACCTCTGGTGTTTAGCTCTTTGGTCCATGTTTGGACCAAGAAGGTGATGTTCAGGAGCTGGGTGGCCTTGGCAGAACCCAAACTGGACATCCGTAAGCAGGTTATTGCTGAGTAACTACTGCATGATAGCACTGTTGATGACGTTTTCCATTACTTTGCTGATGGTTGAGAGTAGGCTGATAGGGCGGTAACTGGCTGGGTTGGACTTGTCCTGTGTCCTGTGTACAGGACATACCCGAGCACTTTTCCACATTGCCAGGTAGATGCCGGTGTTGTAACTGTACTGGAACAGCTTGGTTAGTGGCAGAGCAAGTTCTGGAGCACAAGTCTTCAGGACTGTTGCCAGGATTTTGTCTGGGCCCATAGCCTTCGCAGTATCCACTGCTTTCAGCAGTTTCTTGATATCACGTTGAGTGAATCGAATTGGCTGCATACCGACATCTGTGATGCTGGGAACTTCTGGAGGAGGCCAGGTTGGGTCATCTACTCAGCACTTCTGACTGAAGATTGTCGCAAATGTCTCAGCCTTGTTCTTTGCGCAGCTGTGCTGGGCTCCTCTATCACTGAGGACGGGGAGACATATGGAGCCTCTTCCAGTGAGTAGTTTGGTTGTTCACCGCAGGATGTGGCAGGACGACAGAGCGTAGATCTGACGGGTTGGTTGTGGGATCACTTAGCCCTGTCTGTGGTGTTTAGCATGCAAGTAGTCCTGTACTGTAGCTTCACCAGGGCGATGCCTCATATCGAGGCATGCCTGGCGTTGTTCTCAGCATGCCCTCCTACACTCTTCATTGAACCAGGGTTGGTCCCCTGGCCTGGTGGTAATGTTACAGTGGGGGATATGCCGGGCCATGAAGTTACAGGTTGTAGTTGAGCACAATTCTGCTGCTAACAGTCCACAGCGCCTCATGTGTGTCCATTCTTGGGCTGCTAGATCTGTTGGAAGTCTATCCCATTTAGCACGCTGGTAGTGCCACACAGAATGGTGGAGGGTTTCTTCAATGTGGAGATGGGATTTAGTCTCCACAAGTACTGTGCGGTGGTCCCTTCTACCAACGCTGTCATGGACAGATGCTTCCACGGCAGGCAGGTTGGTGAGAATGAGGTCAAATGTGTTTCTCCCTCTTGTTGGTGCCCTCACCACCTGCTGAGTCCCAGTCTAGTAGCTTTGTCCAGTAGGACCCGACCAGCTCTGTCTGTGGTGGTACTGCCGAGCCGCTCTTGGTGATAGACATTGAAGTCTCTACATTCTGTGTCCTTGCCACCCTCAACGCCTCCTCCAGGTGCTGTTCAACCTGGAGAAGTACTGATTCGTCAGCCGAGGGAGGACAGGACGTGGTGATCAGCAGGAGGTTTCCTTGCCCATGTGTAACCTGGTACCGTGAGACTTCATGAGGTCCAGAGTCGATGTTGAGTGTTGCCAGGGCAACTCCCTCCCCACTGTACGCCAGTGTGCCGCCACCCCTGCTAGGCCTGTCCTGCCGCTGAGACAGTACATACCCAGGAATGGTGATGGTGGAGTCTGTAAGGTCTGATTCTGTCAGTACAACCATGTCAGGCTGTTGCTTGACTAGTCTGTGAGACAGCTCTCCCAACTTTGGCACAAGTCCCCAGATGTTAGTAAGGAGGACTTTGCAAGGTTAACAGGGCTGGTTTTGCTGTTGTCGTTTCCAGTGCCTAGATTGATGCCGGGTTGTCTGTCCGGGTCCATTCCTTATTATTTTCTTTTTAGCAGTTGAATACAATTGAGTGGCTTGCTGGGCCATTTCAGAGAGTCAACCACATTGCTGTGGGTCTGGAGTCACAAATAGGCCAGAGCAGGTCAGGACGGCAGGAATCCTCCCCTAAAGGACATTGGTGAACCACATGGGTTTTTATGACAATCGGCATGGTTTCATGATCATCATGATATTTTTATTGAATTCAAATTCACCATCTGCCATGGTGGGATTGGAACTCATGTCGCCAGTGTACAACTGGGTCTCCAGATTACTGATCTAGTGGTAATTAGCACTACACCAAATCTCCCCAGTTCCACCATAACATCCCAACTCCTGGACTCAATGCCCTGAAGACCGATGTACCAAAAGCTGTCTTCGCCACCGTAGCTAGCTGTGATGCCACTAGTGCTCGGCCGGTGGAAGTTCTCAAGTACAGGAGTGTTGATTGGGGTGGGGGGTGGCTGTGCATCGATGGGTTGCCTGCCCGTCCCTCCTTATCCAATCCCTCGACCCCGTTCTTCCCGCAGACGGGAGAGCTGAGGACCAAGATGAGTCAGTCGCACGAAGATAGCCTGACGTGCGCGGCCTGGAATCCCGACGGCAAGCGGTTTGTCACCGGAGGGCAGCGAGGGCAGTTCTACCAGTGTGTGAGTACCCGGGTGGGAAATGGGCTTGGCGGGGGTGGGCGAGAGCCGGCCAAAGCAAGAGGGAGCACGGATCTCCGGGACAGAACAATGTCCCAGTCCCGGTCCCGGAGTTCGGGGGTCCACCAGTTCACGCAGACGCTGATGGTACCTGAGGGCAGAACGCATGGGCGTGTGAGGGAAGTGGGGAGGGGGCAAAGGATGCCTGTGTGGACTTCTCTGACACAAGGTGTGGCAGTGGATCTCCCCCCTCCCATCTCTGCTCACCCCTGTTCCCTGCTCCGCATCTCCCCTCGGACCCCGAGCCGTGCCTCCTCTCAGACACCCACGTCTCCTCTCAGTCCATCTGCTCTGGGGGTTGGAGTTTTGGGGACAAGGAATCGTGCCGGTAGTTGGCGAGGTCCCGTTCTCCGCACTAGAGGCTGCTGGTCTGATCCTGGGGTAGAGAGACGCAGGGCTCATGAGGAAGGGGCGTGGGTTAAAAGATTAACGTGGAGGGGAGGGACAAATGTTCCCATGTGAGCCTGACGGACACTGGTGCTGGCACTGGAGCAGTGGCAGCAGAAATCTCCCTTGCCCCACCTCCTCCTCCTCTTGCCCTCTGCCCCCGCCCTGTATTTCTTGCCCCCATCACGTACTTCTTTTCACTATCCCCACCAGCTGGACGTTTGGAGAGTTGGGGAGGGCTGGAATCATGGCCGGCCGGTGTTGCCTGGATGCTGGGGGTGGAGGGATTCAATGCTGAGGGTCAACAGGGTCCCAGTCTCCGTGACACTGACCATCTCTGCTCCTCCTCGACCCTGGGCAGGACCTGGACGGCAACGTGCTGGACTCGTGGGAGGGCGTGCGCGTGCAGTGTCTGTGGTGCCTCAACGACGGCAAGACCATTCTGGCATCTGACACCCACCAGCGGATACGGGGCTACAACTTCGAGGAGCTCACCGACCGCAACATGTGAGCGGCTGCTGCTTAGGTGTCAGACCGCGGGAGCAAAGGATGTGGGGAATGGCGAGGGTGGGGCGCCGTGGGAGGGGTGTGAGACAGGGGGCAGAGAAGGAGTGTCGGGGTGGGTACAGACACACCCAGCCCTGAGACACCAGGCAAGGTCATTTGATTCCAAACAATTGGTTTATTGATCATTACAGAATGTCTCTCTGGTGCTTCCCGCTCCCTCCCCTCTCCTTCCCCCTTTTCCCAACCATGATTCCCCTCTCCCTGCCCCCTTCCCACTCTCAGTCCACAATAGAGACCCAGATCAGAATCAGGTTTATCATCACTCACACGTCAGGAAATGTGTTTTTTTTGTGGCAGCTGTACAGTGCAATACATAAAATGACTACAGTCCTGTGTAAAAGTCTTGGACACCCTATATGTGCCTGAGACTTTTATAAGACCATAAGACAAAGGAGCAGAAGTCGGCCATTCAGCCCATCGAGTCTGCTCTGCCATTTTATCATGAGCTGATCCATTCTCCCGTTTAGTCCCACTCCCCCGCCTTCTCACCGTAACCTTTGATGCCCTGGCTACTCAGATACCTATCAATCTCTGCTTTAAATACACCCAATGACTTGGCCTCCACTGCTGCCCGTGGCAACAAATTCCATAGATTCACCACATTCCGACTAAAAAAAACTTCTTCGCATCTCTGTTCTGAATGGGTGCCCTTCAATCCTTAAGTCATGCCCTCTCGTACTAGACTCCCCATCATGGGAAACAACTTTGCCACATCCACTCTGCCCATGCCTTTCAACATTCGAATTGTTTCTATGAGGTCTCCCCTCATTCTTCTAAACTCCCAAGGAATACAGTCCAAGAGCGGACAAACGTTCCTCATATGTTAACCTTCTCATTCCTGAATCATTCTAGTGAATCTTCTCTGTACCCTCTCCAACGTCAGCACATCCTTTCTTAAATAAGGAGACCAAAACTGCCCACAGTACTCCAAGTCAGGTCTCACCAGCGCCTTATAGAGCCTCAACATCACGTCCCTGCTCCTATACTCTATTCCTCTAGAAATGAATGCCAACATTGCATTCACCTTCTTCACCACCTACTCAACCTGGAGGTTAACCTTAAGGGTATCCTGTACGAGGACTCCCAAGTCCCGTTGCATCTCAGAACTTTGAATTCTTTCCCTATTTAAATAATAGTCTGCCCGTTTATTTCTTCTGCCAAAGTGCATAACCATACACTTTTCAACATTGTATTTCATTTGCCACTTCTCTGCCCATTCTTCCAATCTATCCAAGTCTCTCTGCTGACTCTCCATTTCCTCAGCATTCCCGGCCCCTCCACCTATCTTCGTATCGTCAGCAAACTTAGCCACAAAGCCATCTATTTCATAATGGAAATTGTTGATGTACAATGTAAAAAGAAGCGGCCCCAACACGGACCCCTGTGGAAGACCACTGGTAACCGGCAGCCGGCAACCAACCAGAATAGGATCCCTTTATTCCCACTCTCTGTTTCCTGCCAATCAGCCAACGCTCTATCCACGTATGTAACTTTCCTGTAATTCCATGGGCTCTTATCTTGTTAAGTAGCCTCATGTGTGGCACCTTGTCAAAGGCCTTCTGAAAATCCAAATATACAACATCCACTGCATCTCCCTTGTCTAGCCTACTGGTAATTTCCTCAAAAAATTGTAATAGGTTTGTCAGGCAGGATTTTCCTTTAAGGAATCCATGCTGAGTTCTGCCTGTCTTGTCATATGCCTCCAGGTACTCTGTAACCTCATCCTTGACAATCGACTCCAACAACTTCCCAACCACCGATGTCAAGCTAACAGGTCTATAATTTCCTTTTTGCTTCCTTGCCCCCTTCTTAAATAGCAGGGTGACATTTGCAATCTTCCAGTCTTCCGGAACCATGCCAGAATCTATCGACTTTTGAAAGATCATCACTAATGCCTCCACAATCTCCACAGCTACTTCCTTCAGAACACGAGGGTGCATTCCATCTGGTCCGGGAGATTTATCTACCTTTAGACTATTCAGCTTCTTGAGTACTTTCTCTGTCGTAATTGTGACTGCGTACACTTCTCTTCCCTGCCACCCTTGAGTGTCCGGTATACTGCTGATGTCTTCCTCAGTGAAGACTGATGCAAAATACTCGTTCAGTTCCTCTGCCATCTCCTTATCTCCCATTATAATTTCTCCAGCATCATTTTCTATGAGTCCTATATCTACTCTCACCCGTCTTTTACTCTTTATATACTTGAAAAAGCTTTTAGTATCCTCTTTGATATTATTTGCTAGCTTCCTTTCATAGTTAATCTTTTCTCTCTTAATGACCTTCTTGGTTTCCTTTTGTAAGGTTTTAAAAACTTCCCAATCCTCTCTCTTCCCACTAATTTTTGCTTCCTTGTACGCCCTCTCCTTTGCTTTAACTTTGGCTTTGACTTCTCTTGTCAACCACGGTTGCATCCTTTTTCCATTCGAAAATGTCTTCTTTTTTGGAATATACCTGTCTTGCACATTCCTCATTTCTCACATAAACTCCAGCCACTGCTGCTCTGCCGTCTTTCCCACCAGTGTCCCTTTCCAGTCAACTTTGGCCAGTTCCTCTCTCATGCCACTGTAATTTCCTTTACTCCACTGAAATACCGACACACCAGATTTCGGCTTCTCTTTTTCTAATTTCACAGTGAACTCAATCATGTTATGATCATGGCCTCCTAAGGGTTCCTTCACCTCAATTTCTCTAATCACCTCCGGTTCATTACACAATACCCAATCCAGTACAGCCGATCCCCTAGTGGGCTCAACAACAAGCTGTTCTAAAAAGCCATCTCGCAGACATTCTACAAATTCTCTCTCTTGAGATCCAGTGCTGACCGATTTTCCCAATCCACTCGCATGTTAAAATCCCCCACAATTATCATAACACTGCCCTTCTGACAAGCCTTTTCTATTTCCTGTTATAATTTGTAGTCCACATCACTGCAGCTGTTTGGAGGCCTATAAATAACTGCCATCAGGGTCCTTTTACCCCTGCGATTTCTTAGCTCAACCCATAAAGCTTCTGCACCTTCCGATCCTATATCACCTCTTTCTAATGATTTATTATCATTTCTTACCAATAAAGCCACACCTCCCCCTCTGCCTACCTTCCTATCCTTCCGATACACTGTGTATCCTTGGACGTTCAGCTCCCAGAGACATGCATCCTTTAGCCAGGTCTCAGTGATGGCCGCAATATCATACCTGCCAATCTGTGGCTGTACGACAAGATCATCCACCTTATTCCTTATGCTGCGTGCATTTAAGTATAACACCTTAAGACCAGTATTTGATACTTTTCATTTTGATTTCACTGCAACTTTATTGCACTGCAACTCATCCCAAAGGCTACAAATTTGCCCCATCACCTGCCTGTCTTTCCTGACATCTTTACTGCTCACTATCTTAGATTTATTTCTGTTTTCCCCTTCCTCCGCTCTATTATTCCGGTTCCCATCCCCCTGCCAAATTAGTTTAAACCCTCCCTAACAGCTCTATTAAACTTTCCCGCCAGGATATTGGTCCCCTTTGGGTTCAGGTGTAACCTGTCCATTTTGAACAGGTCATACTTCCCCCAGAAGAGATCCCAATTATCCAAGAATCTGAAGCCCTGCCCCCTGCACCAGTCTCTCAGCCACACATTCATCTGCCTGATCCGACTATTCTTGCCCTCGCTAGCACGTGGCACAGGTAGCAATCCCGAGATTACTACCCTGGAGGTCCTGCTTCTCAGCTTCCTTCCTAACTCCCGGAAATCTCTCTTCAGGACCGCCTCTTTTGTGCTATCTATGTCATTGGTACCAACGTGTACCAAGACAGCTGGCTGCTCACCCTCCCCCTTCAGAATATTCTTGACCCAATCCGAGACATCCCGTACCCTGGCACCTGGGAGGCAACACACCATGCAGGTATCTCTATCAGGCTCACAAAACCGTGCCCCTGACTATGGAATCCCCTATGACTACCGCATTCCTCTTCTCCCTTCTCTCCTGCACAACAGCACCAGGCTCAGTGCCAGAGACCCAGTCACCGTGGGCGTCCCCTATCAGGTCATCCCCCTCAACAGCATCCAGAACAAGATACTTGTTGCTGAGGGGGACAGCCACAGGGGTGCTCTCCACTATCCGGGCATTTCCCTTCCCTCTCTTGACAGTGACCCAGTCTTCTGACCCCTATAGCCTTGGGATGACTACCTCCCTGTAGCTCCTGTCTATCACCTCCTCACTTTCCCTAATAAGCAGTAGGTCATCAAACTGCAGCTCCAGATCCCTAACATGGTCTCTGAGGAGCTGCATCTCGGTGCACCTGGCGCAGATGTGGCCATCAGGGAGGCTGGAGGTCTCCCAGGATTCCCACATCTGACACCTTGAACAAAGCACTAAACCTGCAGGCACGCTACCTAATTCTACAGGAATGAAACAGGAAAAATAAGTCTACTCACCCACTTACCTCGCCAAACAGACGAACTTTTTAAACCGTTAGCTGTGAGAGCCCTGCAGTTCCTGTCTGTCCGGGCCGATTCGCGAAAGTGGGGGGGGCGGGGGGGGGGGAGAGTTGGTGCTTTGCTCTCGCCTCTTCCCATTTACCGCCGAAGCCCATTGAAGCCAAAGCCCTACACTCTGCTACCGCTCAATCCGCTGCCCGCTGTATAGTGTGGTCTTTTGCAGAGTACTGTCTGACTCTGAAGATGAGTGAGTGATCAAATTCACAGCAGCTGGAGATCAAAGATAACTGTGAAGTTCTCTACTTTGCTGTGATACGACCAGGCAAGACGATTATGAAATAGAACTGGATTGGAAAGTGCTGATATTCAGAAAGCTGGGGTGCTTACACACAGAGTCACCAAAGCAAGCAACTAAGGTGGCAAATGCTCCCAATGGCGTGCGTCTCAAATAGCCTCTGACCCCCAGTCCAGCTCCTGGCTTTCACGTGTGACTTGGCTACAAAGCCCGGTGGAACCGTTTCTACTGGCAGGAGAAAGGGGCAAAGCCTCTGGACAGATGGGGTTCGTCAGCACGGTTGGCAGCTCATCTAGGAGAAGGAAAACTCTGATCTCAAACCTCCGCTGCCTTGCGGCTGTCCCCACTCATGGGGAAGGCTTCAGGGGTAAACCCCAGGGGAAAAATCTGGAGCTGGGGTCCCTAAGGTAGCCCTACACTGGCTGGCAATTCCTGCAAAGCCACTGGTGCCCAGCTGTATCAGTCTCTTGTAGAGGGAGAGCCTACTACACGGTCAACAGCTTGCTCGACAAGTGGTACTGCCCTGGGTTACGTGTCATGCAGAGAGCTGGGACGCAGCGTCCGTGCTCGACCCTGAACGCTTCACAGTATGACAAGACTAAACGGAGTAGTATGTGCAGTTCTGCTGTTCTTGGAGGATGTTCATAGAGGGGCAGGACAGTCACATGAGGGGTTGACTGGGCTGCCCTTCATTCGAGATTAGGAGGAGGATGTTTGTTTTATTTAGAGATACAGCGCAGTAATGCCAATTAATCTGCTAACCAGACTGTGGGAAGAAGGCAGGAGACCGGGGTTGAGAGGGATGATGGAATGGCTCGATGGGCCGAATGGCCTGGTTCTACTCCTACATCTTGTGGTCTAATACCCTTGTCCCCAGCAGGTCCCGCGCCGAGAGAGGGTGTCTACAGGGTTAAATGGGCTTGGGGATGTCAGAAGGGTGCGGAGTGATGAACTGCTGAAACTAAGTTGCTGGATCTAATGAACTCCCCGTTCCCCCTCGGGTAGACTTGCCTCGTGGGATGCCCCCCTGCCCTGGAGTGTTGTGTTGTGCTTACCATCTCCTCTCCTTCCAGTGTGCAGGAAGACCACCCTATCATGTCGTTCACCGTCTCCAGAAACGGCCGGCTGGCCTTGCTCAACGTCGCCACTCAGGTGAGCCACTCCACACCTTCCGCATCGATATGTCCGCTGCCTTTTCTCCCAGCTCCTCCCCTACCTGAGGTGTCTGGGGCGGGGTGGTCGGGGGGGGTGGCGGTTGATATGTCCACAGCTTTTTCTCCCAGCTGCTCCCCTACCTGAGGTGTCTGTGTGTGGGGGGGGGGGGTGTTGATATGTCCACTGCTTTTACTCCCAGCTGCTCCCCTACCTGAGGTGTCTGTGTGTGGGGGGGGTGTTGATATGTCCACTGCTTTTTCTCCCAGCTGCTCCCCTACCTGAGGTGTCTGGGGCGGGGGGTGAGGGGGTGTTGATATGTCCACTGCTTTTTCTCCCAGCTGCTCCCCTACCTGAGGTGTCTGGGGCGGGGGGTGAGGGGGTGTTGATATGTCCACTGCTTTTTCTCCCAGCTGCTCCCCTACCTGAGGTGTCTGGGGCGGGGGGTGAGGGGGTGTTGATATGTCCACTGCTTTTTCTCCCAGCTCCTCCCCTACCTGAGGTGTCTGGGGGGAGGTTGTGGACACCTGGGGTGCAGTCCTTTGAACATTCCAGCTCTCTGCCTCTCAAGTCCGTTTCTCTTCCGCAGGGGGTTCATCTCTGGGATCTACAGGATCGAGTTTTACTGCAGAAGTACCAGGGCGTCACCCAAGGTTTTTATACCATTCACTCCTGCCTCGGCGGCACGAGTGAGGATTTCATAGCCAGTGGCAGTGAAGGTGAGTGACCCGAGGAATTCCCTTTCCTTCCCTTCCTAAACTGGTGAAGGGTTAACTGTTCATTCCTCTCCGCTGATGCTGCCCGACCCACCGAGCGTGTGTGTGTATACGCACGCGCGCACGCACACACACACACACACACACACACACACACACACTCACACACACGTGCACACACACACACTTACACACACGTGCACACACACACACTTACACACACGTGCACACACACACACACTCACACACACACGTGCACACACTCACACACACACCACACACACACACACTCACACACACACACTCACCACACACTCACTCACACACACACTCACACACACACACTCACACACACAGACACACAGACACACACGTGCACACACGCCACACACACAGACACACACACATACACACGTGCACACACACCCCACACACACACACACACAGGCCGCACTATTGGGTACACCTGTACACCCTGCTCCTTAATGTGAATAGCTAATCAGACTCAATGCATAAAAGCAGGCAGACACGGTCAAGAGGTCCAGTTGTTGTTCAGACCAAAGCTGAAAGTTGAAGTTGGAGAAACTGATATTCATTCTGTCAGGTCAGAGGCTGCCTAGGCAGAACACGAGGTGCCGCTCGTCCAAATCACCATCAGATAAGCAGGCGGGGAGGGGGGGGCAGAAGTAGGCCATTCGGCCCATCGAGCCTGCTCCGCCACTCAACCATGGGCTGATCCAATTCTTCCAGTCATCCCCACTCCCCTGTTTTCTCCCCACTCCCTTTGTTGCCCTGGCTAATCAAGAACCTATCCTTCTCTGCCTTAAATGCACCCAATGACTTGGCCTCCACAGCCGATCGTGGCAACAAATTCCACAGATTTACCACCCTCTGACTAAAGTAATTTCTCCGCATCTCTGTTCTAAAAGGACATCCTTCAATCCTGAAGTTGTGCCCTCTTGTCCTGGACTCCCCTACCATGGGAAATAACTTTGCCATATCTAATCTGTTCAGGCCTTTTAATATTCGGAATGTTTCTATGAGATCCCCCCGCCATTCTCCTGAACTCCAGGGAATACAAGAGCTGCCAGGCGTTCCTCATAGAGGGGGCCATGGACTGACATGTCAGAATGAAAATAGGAATCAGAATTAAAATTAGTGGATAATGCTCAGCTATGTCAGAAGTCAAAAACATCTGTGATCGGCAAAACAATCTGTTTCCTTCTACGAGATTGTTCTCCCTTGCCCCTGAATCTGAAGATTGAGCACTGTTCCTGAGGCTGGGCCCTAGCACCAATACTGGGAGAACAATGTTCATGATCAGACCTGGGCCCCTTAGCACCTTCGTACAGGGGCTGGTCCTTCAGTCCACAATGTCTCTGCTATCCAAAATCAAACCAATGCCTTCTGCCTGCTCGTGATCAACATCCCTCCATTCTTCACACACTACCTGTCAATCGAAACGCCACATTCACATCATAGTATTATTTACAAAATAACTGCGAATAAAAAATAAGTGCTACAGCACACAAATAGAAAAGTACTGAGACAGTACAATATGGGTGCGATACTGCTTAGCGCTGTGATGAGAGGTTCAGCAGTGTCACAGCCTCAGGGAGGAAGCTCTTCCTGTGCATGCCGGTGTGGGAGCGGAGGCTCCTGTAGCGCCTACTGGACGGGAGGAGAGTAAAAAGTCCATGGTTAGGGTGAGATGCATCCTTGATAATGCTTTTCACCCTGCCCAGGCAGCGTTTATGGTAGATGTTCTCAATGGTGGGCAATTGGGTGCCGATAATCCGTTGGGCAGTTTTCACCACACGCTGGAGTGCTTTGCGGTCCGATACGGGGCAGTTGCCATACTACACTGAGATGCAGTTGGTGAGTATGCTCTCAATGGTACAGTGGTAAAGGTGTGTCAGTATCCTGGGACACAGGTGAGCTTTCTTGATGCTCCGCAGGAAATAAAGGCGCTGTTGCATCTTTTTGATCAGGATGGAGGAGTTCAGGGACCAGGTGAGATCCTCGGAAATGTGGACACCAAGGAATTTGAAGCTTGATACACGCTCCTTACAGCTCCGTTGATGTAGATGGGGACCTGAGTGTGGCTCCTAGCATGCCTGAAGTCCACAATGATCTCCTTGGTCTTCTGGGTGTTAAGGGCCAGATTGTTGTTGGCACACCATGCGGCCAGGTGCAGGACCTCGTCCCTGTAGGCCGTCTCGTCATCCCCTCTGATCAGACCAACCACTGTGGTGTCGTCTGCGAACGTGATTATGGAGTTAGAACCATGTACAGGAACGCAGTCATAGGTGAAAAGGGAGAACAGAAGAGGGCTCAGCACACAGCCCTGAGGCACGCTGGTGTTCAGGGTGAGAGTGGAGGAGGAGAGATTGTCTAACTTAACTGATTGGGGTTTGTTAGTCAGGAAATCCAAGGTCCAATTGCAGAGGGACGAGCTGATACCAAGCTGGTGAAGTTTGGTGATCAGCTTGGAGGAGATCACAGTATTAATTGCTGAACTAAAGTCAATGAACAGCATTCTGATGTAATAGTTGGGGCTGTCCAGGTGGGTCAGGGCAGAGTGAAGTGCCGTGGAGATGGCGTCCTCTGTTGACCTGTTGGTGTGATAGGCAAATTGATGGGGGTCCAGGGTAGTGGGCAGACAGGATTTTAGATGTGATTAAACTAGTCTCTCAAAGCACTTTGCAATGATGGGGGTGAGTGCAACTGGGCGGAAGTCATTCAGTCCCCTGGCAGTGGAATGCTTCGGCACTGGCACGATGGTGGCGATCTTGAAGCTTGTGGAGACAATTGTCTGGGCCAGGGACGGATTAAAAATGTCCGTGAAGACCCCGGCCAACTGCCCTGCACAGATACTGAGCACATGGCCAGGTATTCCATCCGGACCAGCTGCCTTCCGTACATTCACCCTGCTCAGGGTGGCGCAAACATCGGAGGTGGGAAGTGAGAGAGGCAGCTCACCAGGTGGGAGATCCGCTTTGAGGGTGACCTCCTTGTTCTGTCAGTCGAAGCGAGCGTAGAAGTAATTGAGCTCATCAGGGAGGGAAGCAGAGCTGGAAGGGGGCACAGTACTAGGTGGCCCTTGCAACTTGTACTCTGATCCAGTCAACCTCCCGGTAAACTTCTCCGAAGTCCCCACCTCCTTCCTGTAACTGGAAAGGGCAACCGGAACTGCCTGCAGTTTTTTCACGTGAAGCCTGACCTGGGCTTTCTCCATCACTGATGTGCTGAAAGCAGTTGATTTGGTCGTTGCTCTGAGACCGACACAGAACGGAGGTGGGAGATCAACTCCATTGCTATGAGAGTCTAGGTCCGAGGACACAACCTCAGTATAGAGGGGCATCCTTTCAGAACAGATGAGGTCGTATTCCTTCAGTCAGAGAGTGGCGAATCTGGAGTTCGTTGCCACAGACAACAGTGGAGACCAACACTTTGAAGTTTCGAACTTACTAACAGTGGAGTTACAGGGAGAAGGCAGGGATAACAAATCATCCACAATGGAATAGCGGAGCAGACTTGATGGGCCAAATGGCCTTATTCTGCTCCTGTGTCTTATAAGATCTTAACATATAGGAGCATCGGCCATTTCATCATGGCTGATCCATTTTCTCTTACCGGCCCAATCTCTTGCCTTCTGTCCGTATCTCTTCATGCCCTGACCAATCTAGAATCTATCCACCTCACCCTTAAATACATATGACAACCTGGCCTCCACAGCCACTTGTGCCAATGAATTCCGCAGACTCGGCACTCTCTGGCTGAAGAAATTGCTCCTCGTCTTCGAATTGAATGGTAGAGGATACTCTGGGCTGAGTGGCGTCATTCTGCACCGATACCTCATGGTCCTGCCATATGGGTGTTTGTGAGATCTTTCTGTGCACAGCTTTTGCTGACTTCCAGCAGGAAAAATAATCTGTCAGCAGAGAAACAAATGCAGGATGTTTCTCACTTGGTGCCTCTTGCCTCAGTTTGATTTCAAACTAATTTTGCTGAATTTCCAGACCACAAAGTCTACATCTGGCACCGAAAGAGTGAGCTTCCAGTAGCTGAGCTGACGGGCCACACACGTACGGTCAACTGTGTGAGCTGGAACCCGCAGATCCCCTCCATGCTGGCAAGCGCCTCTGACGATGGAACCGTTCGGATATGGGGACCCGCACCCAGCCTCGACAGCGAGGATCCAGAAGGTGAGGTTACATCCCCCTGCCCAGTACACTACCTCCCCTGTGCACCTTCCTGTTCTTTATAGGAGTGTGGCCTTAACGTACCACTGACCCCCTCTCTGCAGAGCTCTGCATCTAAGTAATCCCACTATCCCACTCTCTCCCCACAACACTGCGTCAGTCCCCACACTAATCCCACTGTCCCACTCTCCCCCACAGCCCTGTATCAGTCTCACACTAATCCCACTGTCCCACTCTCTCCCCACAGTCCTGTGTCAGTCCCCACACTAAAACCGGTGTCCCACCCTCTCCCACAGCCCTGTGACACTCCCAAACTAATCCCACTGTCCCACTCTCTCACCACAGCCCTGTGTCAGTCCCCAAACTAATCCCTCTGTCCCACTCTCTCACCACAGCCCTGTGTCAGCCCCCAAACTAATCCAACTGTCCCACTCTCTCCCCACAGCCGTGTCAGTCCCCACACTAATCCCACTGTCTCACTCTCTCCCCACAGCCCTGCGTCAGTCCCCACACTAATCCCACAGCCCCACTCTCTCCCCACAGCCCTGTGTCAGTCCCCACACTAATCCCACAGTCCTGTGCCAATCCCAAAACTAATCCCACTGCCCCACTCTCTCCGCACAGCCCTCTGTCAGTCTCACACTAATCCCACTGTCCCACTCTCTCCCCACAGTCCTGTGTCAGTCCCCAAACTAATCCCACTGTCTCCCCACAGCCCTGTGTCAGTCCCCACACTAATCCCAGTGTCCCACCCTCTCCCACAGACCTGTGACACTCCCATTCTAATCCCACTGTCCCTCTCTCTCCCCACAGTCCTGTGTCAGTCCCCACACTAAACCCACTGTCCCACACTCTCCCCACAGCCCTGTGTCAGTCCCCATACTAATCTCACTGTCCCACTCTCTCCCCACAGCCCTGTGTCTGTCCCCACACTAATCCCACGGCCCCACTCTCTCCCCACAGTCCTGTGTCAGTCCCCAAACTAATCCCACTGTCTCCCCTCAGCCCTGTGTCAGTCCCCACACTAATCCCAGTGTCCCACCCTCTCCCACAGACCTGTGACACTCCAATTCTAATCCCACTTTCCCACACTCTCCCCACAGTCCTGTGTCAGTCCCCATACTAATCTCACTGTCCCACTCTCTCCCCACAGCCCTGTGTCTGTCCTCACACATATCCCACGGCCCCACTCTCTCCCCACAGACCTGTGTCAGTCCCCACACTAAACCCACTGCCCCACTCTCTCCCCACAGCCCTGTGTCAGTCCCACACTAATCCCACTGCCCCACTCTCTCCCCACAGTCCTGTTTCAGTCCCCACACTAAAACCGGTGTCCCATCCTCTCCCACAGCCTTGTGACACTCCCAAACTAATCCCACTGTCCCACTCTCTCACCACAGCCCTGTGTCAGTCTCACACTAATCCCACTGTCCCACACTCTCCCACAGCCCTCTGTCAGTCCCCAAACTAATCCCACTGTCCCAGTGTCTCCCCGCAGCCCTGTGTCAGTCCCCACACTAATCCCACTGTCCCACTCTCTCCGCACAGCCCTGTGTCAGTCTCACACTAATCCCACTGTCCCACTCTCTCCCCACAGCCCTGTGTCAGTCTCACACTAATCCCACTGTCCCACTCTCTCCCCACAGTCCTGTGTCAGTCCCCACACTAATCCCACGGCCCCACTCTCTCCCCACAGACCTGTGTCAGTCCCCACACTAAACCCACTGCCCCACTCTCTCCCCACAGCCCTGTGTCAGTCCCACACTAATCCCACTGCCCCACTCTCTCCCCACAGTCCTGTTTCAGTCCCCACACTAAAACCGGTGTCCCATCCTCTCCCACAGCCTTGTGACACTCCCAAACTAATCCCACTGTCCCACTCTCTCACCACAGCCCTGTGTCAGTCTCACACTAATCCCACTGTCCCACACTCTCCCACAGCCCTCTGTCAGTCCCCAAACTAATCCCACTGTCCTACTCTCTCCGCACAGCCCTGTGTCAGTCCCCACACTAATCCCACTGTCCCACTCTCTCCGCACAGCCCTGTGTCAGTCTCACACTAATCCCACTGTCCCACTCTCTCCCCACAGCCCTGTGTCAGTCTCACACTAATCCCACTGTCCCACTCTCTCCCCACAGTCCTGTGTCAGTCCCCACACTAATCCCACTGTCTCCCCTCAGCCCTGTGTCAGTCCCCACACTAATCCCAGTGTCCCACCCTCTCCCACAGACCTGTGACACTCCAATTCTAATCCCACTTTCCCACACTCTCCCCACAGTCCTGTGTCAGTCCCCACACTAATCCCACTGTCCCACTCTCTCCCCACAGCCCTGTGTCTGTCCCCACACTAATCCCACGGACCCACTCTCTCCCCACAGCCATATGTCAGTCCCCACACTAATCCCACTGTCCCACTCTCTCCCCACAGCCCTGTGTCGGTCCCCTCACTAATCCCACTGTCCCATTCTCTCCCACAGCCCAGTGTCAGTCCCCACACTAATCCCACTGTCCCACTCTCTCCCACAGTCCTGTGTCAGGGTCTAGACTAATCCCACTGTCCCACTGTCTCCCAACAGTCCTGTGTCAGTCCCCACACTAATCCCACTGTCCCACTCTCTCCCCACAGCCCTGTGTCAGTCTCAAACTAATCCCACTGTCCCACTCTTTCCCCACAGCCCTGTGTAGGTTCCCACACTAATCCCACTGTCCCACTCTCTCCCCACAGTCCTGTGTCAGTCCCCACACTAATTCCAGTGTCCCACCCTCTCTCACAGCCCTGTGACACTCCCAAACTAATCCCACTGTCCCACTCTCTCCCCACAGTCCTGTGTCGGTCCCCACACTAATCACACTGTCCCACTCTCTCCCCACAGTCCTCTAACAGTCCCCACACTAATCCCACTGCCCCACTCTCTCCCCGTAGCCCTGTGACACTCCCAAACTAATCCCACTGTCCCACTCTTTCCCCACAGCCCTGTGTAGGTTCCCACACTAATCCCACTGTCCCACTCTCTCCGCACAGTCCTGTGTCAGTCCACACACTAATCCCACAGTCCCACTCTCTCCCCACAGCCCTGTGTCAGTCCCCACACTAATCCCACTGTCCCACTCTCTCCCCACAGCCCTGTGTCAGTCCCCAAACTAATCCCACTGTCCCACTCTCTCCCCACAGCCCTGTGTCAGTCTCAAACTAATCCCACTGTCCCACTCTCTCCCCACAGCCCTGTGTCAGTCTCACACTAATCCCACTGTCCCACTCTCTCCCCACAGCCCTGTGTCAGCCCCACACTAATCCCACTGTCCCACTCTCTCCCCACAGCCCTGTGTCAGTCCCCACACTAATCCCACTGCCCCACTCTCTCCCCACAGCCCTGTGTCAGTCCCCACACTAATCCCACTGTCCCACTCTCTCCCCACAGCCCTGTGTCAGTCCCCACAATAATCCCACTGCCCCACTCTCTCCCCACAGTCCTGTGTCAGTCCCCACACTAATCCCACTGTCCCACTCTCTCCCCACAGCCCTGTGTCAGTCCCCAAACTAATCCCACTGCCCCACTCTCTGCCCACAGCCCTGTGTCAGTCCCCACACTAATCCCACTGTCCCATGCTCTCCCACAGCCCTCTGTCAGTCTCAAACTAATCCCACTGTCCCACTCTTTCCCACAGTCCTGTGTCAGGGTCCATACTAATCCCACTGCCCTGTGTCAGTCCCTACACTCATCCCACTGTCCCACTCGCTCCCCACAGCCCTGTGTCAGTCCCCACACTAATCCCACTGTCCCACTCTCTCCCGACTGCCCTGTGTCAGTCCCCACACTAATCCCACTGTCCCACTCTCTCCCCACAGTCCTCTGTCAGTCCCCAAACTAATCCCACTGTCCCAGTGTCTCCCCGCAGCCCTGCGTCAGTCCCCACACTAATCCCACTGTCCCACTCTCTCCCCACAGCCCTGTGTCAGTCGCAAACTGATCCCACTGTCCCACTCTCTCCCCACCGCCCTGTGTCAGCCTCACACTAATCCCACTGTCCCACTCTCTCCCCGCAGCCTAGTGTCAGTACTCACACTAATCCCACCGTCCCACTCTCTCCCCAGAGTCCTGTGTCTATCCCCAAACTAATCCCACTGACCCACTCTTTCCCCAAAGCCCTGTGTAGGTTCCCACACTGATCCCACTGTCCCACTGTCTTCCCACAGCCCTGTGTCAGTCCCCACACTAATCCCACTGTCCCACTCTCTCCCCACAGCCCTGTATAGGTTCCCACACTAATCCCACTGTCCCACTGTCTCCCAACAGCCCTGTGTCAGTCCCCACACTAATCCCACTGTCCCACTCTCTCCCCACAGCCCCGTGTCAGTCTCAAACTAATCCCACTGTCCCACTCTCTCCCAACAGTCCTGTGTCAGTCCCCACACTAATCCCACTGTCCCACTCTCTCCCCACAGCCCTGTGTCAGTCTCAAACTAATCCCACTGTCCCACTCTTTCCCCACAGCCCTGTGTAGGTTCTCACACTAATCCCACTGCCCACTCTCTCCCCACAGTCCTGTGTCTATTCCCAAACTAATCCCACTGTCCCACTCTTTCCCCACAGCCCTGTGTAGTTTCCCACACTAATCCCACTGTCCCACTCTCTCCGCACAGTCCTGTGTCAGTCCACACACTAATCCCACAGTCCCACTCTCTCCCCACAGTCCTGTGTCGGTCCCCACACTAATCCCACTGTCCCACTCTCTCCCCACAGCCCTATGTCAGTCTCAAACTAATCCCACTGTCCCACTCTCTCCCCACCGCCCTGTGTCAGCCTCACACTAATCCCACTGTCCCACTCTCTCCCCGCAGCCTAGTGTCAGTACTCACACGAATCCCACCGTCCCACTCTCTCCCCACAGTCCTGTGTCTATCCCCAAACTAATCCCACTGACCCACTGTTTCCCCACAGCCCTGTGTAGGTTCCCACACTAATCCCACTGTCCTACTGTCTCCCCACAGCCCTGTGTCAGTCCCCACACTAATCCCACTGTCCCACTCTCTCCCCACAGCCCTGTGTAGGTTCCCACACTAATCCCACTGTCCCACTGTCTCCCAACAGCCCTGTGTCAGTCCCCACACTAATCCCACTGTCCCACTCTCTCCCCACAGCCCCGTGTCAGTCTCAAACTAATCTCACTGTCCCACTCTCTCCCAACAGTCCTGTGTCAGTCCCCACACTAATCCCACTGTCCCACTCTCTCCCCACAGCCCTGTGTCAGTCTCAAACTAATCCCACTGTCCCACTCTTTCTCCACAGCCCTGTGTAGGTTCTCACACTAATCCCACTGCCCACTCTCTCCCCACAGTCCTGTGTCTATTCCCAAACTAATCCCACTGTCCCACTCTTTCCCCACAGCCCTGTGTAGGTTCCCACACTAATCCCACTGTCCCACTCTCTCCGCACAGTCCTGTGTCAGTCCACACACTAATCTCACAGTCCCACTCTCTCCCCACAGTCCTGTGTCAGTCCCCACACTAATCCCACTGTCCCACTCTCTCCCCACAGCCCTGTGTCAGTCCCCAAACTAATCCCACTGTCCCACTCTCTCCCCACAGCCCTGTGTCAGTCTCAAACTAATCCCACTGTCCCACTCTCTCCCCACAGCCCTGTGTAAGTCTCACACTAATCCCACTGTCCCACTCTCTCCCCACAGCCCTGTGTCAGTCCCCACACTAATCCCACTGTCCCACTCTCTCCCCACAGCCCTGTGTCAGTCCCCACACTAATCCCACTGCCCCACTCTCTCCCCACAGTCCTGTGTCAGTCCCCACACTAATCCCACTGTCCCACTCTCTCCCCACAGCCCTGTGTCAGTCCCCGCACTAATCCTACTGCCCCACTCTCTGTCCACAGCCCTGTGTCAGTCCCCACACTAATCCCACTGTCCCATGCTCTCCCACAGCCCTCTGTCAGTCTCAAATTAATCCCACTGTCCCACTCTTTCCCACAGTCCTGTGTCAGGGTCCATACTAATCCCACTGCCCTGTGTCAGTCCCTACACTAATCCCACTGTCCCACTCTCTCCCCACAGTCCTGTGTCGGTCCCCACACTAATCACACTGTCCCACTCTCTCCCCACAGTCCTCTAACAGTCCCCACACTAATCCCACTGCCCCACTCTCTCCCCGTAGCCCTGTGACACTCCCAAACTAATCCCACTGTCCCACTCTTTCCCCACAGCCCTGTGTAGGTTCCCACACTAATCCCACTGTCCCACTCTCTCCGCACAGTCCTGTGTCAGTCCACACACTAATCCCACAGTCCCACTCTCTCCCCACAGTCCTGTGTCAGTCCCCACACTAATCCCACTGTCCCACTCTCTCCCCACAGCCCTGTGTCAGTCCCCGAACTAATCCCACTGTCCCACTCTCTCCCCACAGCCCTGTGTCAGTCTCAAACTAATCCCACTGTCCCACTCTCTCCCCACAGCCCTGTGTCAGTCTCACACTAATCCCACTGTCCCACTCTCTCCCCACAGCCCTGTGTCAGTCCCCACACTAATCCCACTGTCCCACTCTCTCTCACAGCCCTGTGTCAGTCCCACACTAATCGCACTGCCCCACTCACTCCCGACAGCCGTGTCAGTCCCCACACTAATCCCACTGTCCCACTCTCTCCCCACAGCCCTGTGTCAGTCCCCACAATAATCCCACTGCCCCACTCTCTCCCCACAGTCCTGTGTCACTCCCCACACTAATCCCACTGTCCCACTCTTTCCCCACAGCCCTGTGTAGGTTCTCACACTAATCCCACTGCCCACTCTCTCCCCACAGTCCTGTGTCTATTCCCAAACTAATCCCACTGTCCCACTCTTTCCCCACAGCCCTGTGTAGGTTCCCACACTAATCCCACTGTCCCACTCTCTCCGCACAGTCCTGTGTCAGTCCACACACTAATCCCACAGTCCCACTCTCTCCCAACAGTCCTGTGTCGGTCCCCACACTAATCCCACTGTCCCACTCTCTCCCCACAGCCCTGTGTAGGTTCCCACACTAATCCCACTGTCCCACTGTCTCCCAACAGCCCTGTGTCAGTCCCCACACAAATCCCACTGTCCCACTCTCTCCCCACAGCCCCGTGTCAGTCTCAAACTAATCTCACTGTCCCACTCTCTCCCAACAGTCCTGTGTCAGTCCCCACACTAATCCCACTGTCCCACTCTCTCCCCACAGCCCTGTGTCAGTCTCAAACTAATCCCACTGTCCCACTCTTTCTCCACAGCCCTGTGTAGGTTCTCACACTAATCCCACTGCCCACTCTCTCCCCACAGTCCTGTGTCTATTCCCAAACTAATCCCACTGTCCCACTCTTTCCCCACAGCCCTGTGTAGGTTCCCACACTAATCCCACTGTCCCACTCTCTCCGCACAGTCCTGTGTCAGTCCACACACTAATCCCACAGTCCCACTCTCTCCCCACAGTCCTGTGTCAGTCCCCACACTAATCCCACTGTCCCACTCTCTCCCCACAGCCCTGTGTCAGTCCCCAAACTAATCCCACTGTCCCACTCTCTCCCCACAGCCCTGTGTCAGTCTCAAACTAATCCCACTGTCCCACTCTCTCCCCACAGCCCTGTGTCAGTCTCACACTAATCCCACTGTCCCACTCTCTCCCCACAGCCCTGTGTCAGTCCCCACACTAATCCCACTGTCCCACTCTCTCCCCACAGCCCTGTGTCAGTCCCCACACTAATCCCACTGCCCCACTCTCTCCCCACAGTCCTGTGTCAGTCCCCACACTAATCCCACTGTCCCACTCTCTCCCCACAGCCCTGTGTCAGTCCCCACACTAATCCTACTGCCCCACCTCTCTGCCCACAGCCCTGTGTCAGTCCCCACACTAATCCCACTGTCCCATGCTCTCCCACAGCCCTCTGTCAGTCTCAAATTAATCCCACTGTCCCACTCTTTCCCACAGTCCTGTGTCAGGGTCCATACTAATCCCACTGCCCTGTGTCAGTCCCTACACTAATCCCACTGTCCCACTCTCTCCCCACAGTCCTGTGTCGGTCCCCACACTAATCACACTGTCCCACTCTCTCCCCACAGTCCTCTAACAGTCCCCACACTAATCCCACTGCCCCACTCTCTCCCCGTAGCCCTGTGACACTCCCAAACTAATCCCACTGTCCCACTCTTTCCCCACAGCCCTGTGTAGGTTCCCACACTAATCCCACTGTCCCACTCTCTCCGCACAGTCCTGTGTCAGTCCACACACTAATCCCACAGTCCCACTCTCTCCCCACAGTCCTGTGTCAGTCCCCACACTAATCCCACTGTCCCACTCTCTCCCCACAGCCCTGTGTCAGTCCCCGAACTAATCCCACTGTCCCACTCTCTCCCCACAGCCCTGTGTCAGTCTCAAACTAATCCCACTGTCCCACTCTCTCCCCACAGCCCTGTGTCAGTCTCACACTAATCCCACTGTCCCACTCTCTCCCCACAGCCCTGTGTCAGTCCCCACACTAATCCCACTGTCCCACTCTCTCCTCACAGCCCTGTGTCAGTCCCCACACTAATCCCACTGCCCCACTCTATCCCCACAGCCGTGTCAGTCCCCACACTAATCCCACTGTCCCACTCTCTCCCCACAGCCCTGTGTCAGTCCCCACAATAATCCCACTGCCCCACTCTCTCCCCACAGTCCTGTGTCACTCCCCACACTAATCCCACTGTCCCACTCTTTCCCCACAGCCCTGTGTAGGTTCTCACACTAATCCCACTGCCCACTCTCTCCCCACAGTCCTGTGTCTATTCCCAAACTAATCCCACTGTCCCACTCTTTCCCCACAGCCCTGTGTAGGTTCCCACACTAATCCCACTGTCCCACTCTCTCCGCACAGTCCTGTGTCAGTCCACACACTAATCCCACAGTCCCACTCTCTCCCCACAGTCCTGTGTCGGTCCCCACACTAATCCCACTGTCCCACTCTCTCCCCACAGCCCTGTGTCAGTCTCAAACTAATCCCACTGTCCCACTCTCTCCCCACCGCCCTGTGTCAGCCTCACACTAATCCCACTGTCCCACTCTCTCCCCGCAGCCTAGTGTCAGTACTCACACTAATCCCACCGTCCCACTCTCTCCCCACAGTCCTGTGTCTATCCCCAAACTAATCCCACTGACCCACTCTTTCCCCACAGCCCTGTGTAGGTTCCCACACTAATCCCACTGTCCCACTGTCTCCCCACAGCCCTGTGTCAGTCCCCACACTAATCCCACTGTCCCACTCTCTCCCCACAGCCCTGTGTAGGTTCCCACACTAATCCCACTGTCCCACTGTCTCCCAACAGCCCTGTGTCAGTCCCCACACTAATCCCACTGTCCCACTCTCTCCCCACAGCCCCGTGTCAGTCTCAAACTAATCTCACTGTCCCACTCTCTCCCAACAGTCCTGTGTCAGTCCCCACACTAATCCCACTGTCCCACTCTCTCCCCACAGCCCTGTGTCAGTCTCAAACTAATCCCACTGTCCCACTCTTTCCCCACAGCCCTGTGTAGGTTCTCACACTAATCCCACTGCCCACTCTCTCCCCACAGTCCTGTGTCAGTCCCCACACTAATCCCACTGTCCCACTCTTTCCCCACAGCCCTGTGTAGGTTCCCACACTAATCCCACTGTCCCACTCTCTCCGCACAGTCCTGTGTCAGTCCCCACACTAATCCCACTGTCCCACTCTCTCCCCACAGTCCTGTGTCAGTCCCCACACTAATCCCACTGTCCCACTCTCTCCCCACAGCCCTGTGTCAGTCCCCAAACTAATCCCACTGTCCCACTCTCTCCCCACAGCCCTGTGTCAGTCTCAAACTAATCCCACTGTCCCACTCTCTCCCCACAGCCCTGTGTCAGTCTCACACTAATCCCACTGTCCCACTCTCTCCCCACAGCCCTGTGTCAGTCCCCACACTAATCCCACTGTCCCACTCTCTCCCCACAGCCCTGTGTCAGTCCCCACACTAATCCCACTGCCCCACTCTCTCCCCACAGTCCTGTGTCAGTCCCCACACTAATCCCACTGTCCCACTCTCTCCCCACAGCCCTGTGTCAGTCCCCGCACTAATCCTACTGCCCCACTCTCTGCCCATAGCCCTGTGTCAGTCCCCATACTAATCCCACTGTCCCATGCTCTCCCACAGCCATCTGTCAGTCTCAAACTAATCCCACTGTCCCACTCTTTCCCACAGTCCTGTGTCAGGGTCCATACTAATCCCACTGCCCTGTGTCAGTCCCTACACTAATCCCACTGTCCCACTCTCTCCCCACAGCCCTGTGTCGGTCCCCACACTAATCACACTGTCCCACTCTCTCCCCACAGTCCTCTAACAGTCCCCACACTAATCCCACTGCCCCACTCTCTCCCCGTAGCCCTGTGACACTCCCAAACTAATCCCACTGTCCCACTCTTTCCCCACAGCCCTGTGTAGGTTCCCACACTAATCCCACTGTCCCACTCTCTCCGCACAGTCCTGTGTCCGTCCACACACTAATCCCACTGTCCCACTCTCTCCCCACAGCCCTGTGTCAGTCCCCACACTAATCCCACTGTCCCACTCTCTCCCCACAGCCCTGTGTCAGTCCCCGAACTAATCCCACTGTCCCACTCTCTCCCCACAGCCCTGTGTCAGTCTCAAACTAATCCCACTGTCCCACTCTCTCCCCACAGCCCTGTGTCAGTCCCCACACTAATCCCACTGCCCCACTCTCTCCCCACAGCCCTGTGTCAGTCCCCACACTAATCCCACTGTCCCACTCTCTCCCCACAGCCCTGTGTCAGTCCCCACACTAATCCCACTGTCCCACTCTCTCCCCACAGCCCTGTGTCAGTCCCCACACTAATCCCACTGTCCCACTCTCTCCCCACAGCCCTGTGTCAGTCCCCACACTAATCCTACTGCCCCACTCTCTCCCCACAGTCCTGTGTCAGTCCCCACACTAATCCCACTGTCCCACTCTCTCCCCACAGCCCTGTGTCAGTCCCCACACTAATCCTACTGCCCCACTCTCTGCCCACAGCCCTGTGTCAGTCCCCATACTAATCCCACTGTCCCATGCTCTCCCACAGCCCTCTGTCAGTCTCAAACTAATCCCACTGTCCCACTCTTTCCCACAGTCCTGTGTCAGGGTCCATACTAATCCCACTGCCCTGTGTCAGTCCCTACACTAATCCCACTGTCCCACTCGCTCCCCACAGCCCTGTGTCAGTCCCCACACTAATCCCACTGTCCCACTCTCTCCCGACAGCCCTGTGTCAGTCCCCACACTAATCCCACTGTCCCACTCTCTCCCCACAGTCCTGTGTCAATCCCCAAACTAATCCCACTGTCCCACTCTCTCCCCACAGTCCTCTGTCAGTCCCCAAACTAATCCCACTGTCCCAGTGTCTCCCCGCAGCCCTGTGTCAGTCCCCACACTAATCCCACTGTCCCACTCTCTCCCCACAGCCCTGTGTCAGTCTCAAACTAATCCCACTGTCCCACTCTCTCCCCACCGCCCTGTGTCAGCCTCACACTAATCCCACTGTCCCACTCTCTCCCCGCAGCCTAGTGTCAGTACTCACACTAATCCCACCGTCCCACTCTCTCCCCACAGTCCTGTGTCTATCCCCAAACTAATCCCACTGACCCACTCTTTCCCCACAGCCCTGTGTAGGTTCCCACACTAATCCCACTGTCCCACTGTCTCCCCACAGCCCTGTGTCAGTCCCCACACTAATCCCACTGTCCCACTCTCTCCCCACAGCCCTGTGTAGGTTCCCACACTAATCCCACTGTCCCACTCTCTCCCCACAGCCCTGTGTCAGTCCCCACACTAATCCCACTGTCCCACTCTCTCCCCACAGCCCTGTGTCAGTCTCAAACTAATCCCACTGTCCCACTCTCTCCCCACAGCCCTGTGTCAGTCCCCACACTAATCCCACTGTCCCACTCTCTCCCCACAGCCCTGTGTCAGTCTCAAACTAATCCCACTGTCCCACTCTTTCCCCACAGCCCTGTGTAGGTTCTCACACTAATCCCACTGCCCACTCTCTCCCCACAGTCCTGTGTCTATTCCCAAACTAATCCCACTGTCCCACTCTTTCCCCACAGCCCTGTGTAGTTTCCCACACTAATCCCACTGTCCCACTCTCTCCGCACAGTCCTGTGTCAGTCCACACACTAATCCCACAGTCCCACTCTCTCCCCACAGTCCTGTGTCGGTCCCCACACTAATCCCACTGTCCCACTCTCTCCCCACAGCCCTGTGTCAGTCTCAAACTAATCCCACTGTCCCACTCTTTCTCCACAGCCCTGTGTAGGTTCTCACACTAATCCCACTGTCCCACTCTCTCCCCACAGTCCTGTGTCAGTCCCCACACTAATCCCACTGTCCCACTCTCTCCCCACAGCCCTGTGTCAGTCCCCACACTAATCCCACTGTCCCACTCTCTCCCCACAGCCCTGTGTAGGTTCCCACACTAATCCCACTGTCCCACTGTCTCCCAACAGCCCTGTGTCAGTCCCCACACTAATCCCACTGTCCCACTCTCTCCCCACAGCCCCGTGTCAGTCTCAAACTAATCCCACTGTCCCACTCTCTCCCAACAGTCCTGTGTCAGTCCCCACACTAATCCCACTGTCCCACTCTCTCCCCACAGCCCTGTGTCAGTCTCAAACTAATCCCACTGTCCCACTCTCTCCCCACAGCCCTGTGTAGGTTCCCACACTAATCCCACTGTCCCACTCTCTCCCCACAGCCCTGTGTCAGTCCCACACTAATCCCACTGTCCCACTCTTTCCCCACAGCCCTGTGTCAGTCCCCACACTAATCCCACTGTCCCACTCTCTCCCACAGTCCTGTGTCAGTCCCCACACTAATCCCACTGTCCCACTCTCTCCCCACAGTCCTGTGTCAGTCCCCACACTAATCCCACTGTCCCACTCTCTCCCCACAGCCCTGTGTCAGTCTCAAACTAATCCCACTGTCCCACTCTCTCCCCACAGCCCTGTGTCAGTCTCACACTAATCCCACTGTCCCACTCTCTCCCCGCAGCCTAGTGTCAGTACTCACACTAATCCCACCGTCCCACTCTCTCCCCACAGTCCTGTGTCTATCCCCAAACTAATCCCACTGACCCACTCTTTCCCCACAGCCCTGTGTAGGTTCCCACACTAATCCCACTGTCCCACTGTCTCCCCACAGCCCTGTGTCAGTCCCCACACTAATCCCACTGTCCCACTCTCTCCCCACAGTCCTGTGTCAGTCCCCACACTAATCCCACTGTCCCACTCTCTCCCCACAGTCCTGTGTCAGTCCCCACACTAATCCCACTGTCCCACTCTCTCCCCACAGCCCCGTGTCAGTCTCAAACTAATCCCACTGTCCCACTCTCTCCCAACAGTCCTGTGTCAGTCCCCACACTAATCCCACTGTCCCACTCTCTCCCCACAGCCCTGTGTCAGTCTCAAACTAATCCCACTGTCCCACTCTTTCCCCACAGCCCTGTGTAGGTTCCCACACTAATCCCACTGTCCCACTCTCTCCCCACAGTCCTGTGTCTATTCCCCAAACTAATCCCACTGTCCCACTCTTTCCCCACAGCCCTGTGTAGGTTCCCACACTAATCCCACTGTCCCACTCTCTCCGCACAGTCCTGTGTCAGTCCACACACTAATCCCACTGTCCCACTCTCTCCCCACAGTCCTGTGTCAGTCCCCACACTAATCCCACTGTCCCACTCTCTCCCCACAGCCCTGTGTCAGTCCCCAAACTAATCCCACTGTCCCACTCTCTCCCCACAGCCCTGTGTCAGTCTCAAACTAATCCCACTGTCCCACTCTCTCCCCACAGCCCTGTGTCAGTCCCCACACTAATCCCACTGCCCCACTCTCTGCCCACAGCCCTGTGTCAGTCCCCACACTAATCCCACTGTCCCATGCTCTCCCACAGCCCTCTGTCAGTCTCAAACTAATCCCACTGTCCCACTCTTTCCCACAGTCCTGTGTCAGGGTCCATACTAATCCCACTGCCCTGTGTCAGTCCCTACACTAATCCCACTGTCCCACTCTCTCCCAATAATCCTGTGTCAGTCCCCACACTCATCCCACTGTCCCACTCTCTCCCCACAGCCCTGTGTCAGTCTCAAACTAATCCCACTGTCCCACTCTTTCTCCACAGCCCTGTGTAGGTTCTCACACTAATCCCACTGCCCACTCTCTCCCCACAGTCCTGTGTCTATTCCCACACTAATCCCACTGTCCCACTGTCTCCCCACAGCCCTGTGTCAGTCCCCACACTGATCCCACTGTCCCACTCTCTCCCCACAGCCCTGTGTAGGTTCCCACACTAATCCCACTGTCCCACTGTCTCCCAACAGCCCTGTGTCAGTCCCCACACTAATCCCACTGTCCCACTCTCTCCCCACAGCCCTGTGTCAGTCACAAACTAATCCCACTGTCCCACTCTCTCCCCACAGTCCTGTGTCAGTCCCCACACTAATCCCACTGTCCCACTCTCTCCCCACAGCCCCGTGTCAGTCTCAAACTAATCCCACTGTCCCACTCTCTCCCAACAGTCCTGTGTCAGTCCCCACACTAATCCCACTGTCCCACTCTCTCCCCACAGCCCTGTGTCAGTCTCAAACTAATCCCACTGTCCCACTCTTTCCCCACAGCCCTGTGTAGGTTCTCACACTAATCCCACTGCCCACTCTCTCCCCACAGTCCTGTGTCTATTCCCACACTAATCCCACTGTCCCACTCTTTCCCCACAGCCCTGTGTAGTTTCCCACACTAATCCCACTTTCCCACTCTCTCCGCACAGTCCTGTGTCAGTCCACACACTAATCCCACTGTCCCACTCTCTCCCCACAGTCCTGTGTCAGTCCCCACACTAATCCCACTGTCCCACTCTCTCCCCACAGCCCTGTGTCAGTCTCAAACTAATCCCACTGTCCCACTCTCTCCCCACCGCCCTGTGTCAGCCTCACACTAATCCCACTGTCCCACTCTCTCCCCGCAGCCTAGTGTCAGTACTCACACTAATCCCACCGTCCCACTCTCTCCCCACAGTCCTGTGTCTATCCCCAAACTAATCCCACTGACCCACTCTTTCCCCACAGCCCTGTGTAGGTTCCCACACTAATCCCACTGTCCCACTGTCTCCCCACAGCCCTGTGTCAGTCCCCACACTAATCCCACTGTCCCACTCTCTCCCCACAGCCCTGTGTAGGTTCCCACACTAATCCCACTGTCCCACTCTCTCCCAACAGCCCTGTGTCAGTCCCCACACTAATCCCACTGTCCCACTCTCTCCCCACAGCCCCGTGTCAGTCTCAAACTAATCTCACTGTCCCACTCTCTCCCAATAATCCTGTGTCAGTCCCCACACTAATCCCACTGTCCCACTCTCTCCCCACAGCCCTGTGTCAGTCTCAAACTAATCCCACTGTCCCACTCTTTCTCCACAGCCCTGTGTAGGTTCTCACACTAATCCCACTGCCCACTCTCTCCCCACAGTCCTGTGTCTATTCCCAAACTAATCCCACTGTCCCACTCTTTCCCCACAGCCCTGTGTAGGTTCCCACACTAATCCCACTGTCCCACTCTCTCCGCACAGTCCTGTGTCAGTCCACACACTAATCCCACAGTCCCACTCTCTCCCCACACTAATCCCACTGTCCCACTCTCTCCCCACAGCCCTGTGTCAGTCCCCAAACTAATCCCACTGTCCCACTCTCTCCCCACAGCCCTGTGTCAGTCTCAAACTAATCCCACTGTCCCACTCTCTCCCCACAGCCCTGTGTCAGTCCCCACACTAATCCCACTGCCCCACTCTCTCCCCACAGCCCTGTGTCAGTCCCCACACTAATCCCACTGTCCCACTCTCTCCCCACAGCCCTGTGTCAGTCCCCACACTAATCCTACTGCCCCACTCTCTGCCCACAGCCCTGTGTCAGTCCCCATACTAATCCCACTGCCCCACTCTCTCCCCACAGCCCTGTGTCAGTCTCAAACTAATCCCACTGTCCCACTCTTTCCCACAGTCCTGTGTCAGGGTCCATACTAATCCCACTGCCCTGTGTCAGTCCCTACACTAATCCCAGTGTCCCACTCGCTCCCCACAGCCCTGTGTCAGTCCCCACACTAATCCCACTGTCCCACTCTCTCCCCACAGTCCTGTGTCAATCCCCAAACTAATCCCACTGTCCCACTCTCTCCCCACAGTCCTCTGTCAGTCCCCAAACTAATCCCACTGTCCCAGTGTCTCCCCGCAGCCCTGTGTCAGTCCCCACACTAATCCCACTGTCCCACTCTCTCCCCACAGCCCTGTGTCAGTCTCAAACTAATCCCACTGTCCCACTCTCTCCCCACCGCCCTGTGTCAGCCTCACACTAATCCCACTGTCCCACTCTCTCCCCGCAGCCTAGTGTCAGTACTCACACTAATCCCACCGTCCCACTCTCTCCCCACAGTCCTGTGTCTATCCCCAAACTAATCCCACTGACCCACTCTCTCCCCACAGCCCTGTGTAGGTTCCCACACTAATCCCACTGTCCCACTGTCTCCCAACAGCCCTGTGTCAGTCCCCACACTAATCCCACTGTCCCACTCTCTCCCCACAGCCCTGTGTCAGTCCCCACACTAATCCCACTGTCCCACTCTCTCCCCACAGCCCTGTGTCAGTCTCAAACTAATCCCACTGTCCCACTCTTTCCCCACAGCCCTGTGTAGGTTCCCACACTAATCCCACTGTCGCACTCTCTCCGCACAGTCCTGTGTCAGTCCACACACTAATCCCACAGTCCCACTCTCTCCCCACAGCCCCGTCTCAGTCCCCATACTAATCCCACTGTCCCACTCTCTCCCCACAGTCCTATGTCTGTCCCCACACTAATCCCACTGCCCCACTCTCTCCCCACAGCCGTGTTTCTGTCCCCACACTAATCCCACTGTCCCACTCTCTCCCCACAGCCCTGTGTCAGTCCCCAAACTAATCCCACTGTCCCACTCTCTCCCCACAACCCTGTGTCAGTCTCAAACTAATCCCACTGTCCCACTCTCTCCCCACAGCCCTGTGTCAGTCTCACACTAATCCCACTGTCCCACTCTCTCCCCACAGCCCTGTGTCAGTCCCCACACTAATCCCACTGTCCCACTCTCTCCCCACAGCCGTGTCAGTCCCCACACTAATCCCACTGTCCCACTCTCTCCCCCTCTCCCCACAGCCTTGTTTCAGTCCCCACACTAATGTCACTGTCCCACTCTCTCCCCGCAGTCCTGTGTCAGTCCCCACACTAATCCCACTGTCCCACTCTCTCCCACAGTCCTGTGTCAGTCCCCACACTAATCCCACTGTCCCACTCTCTCCCCACAGCCCTGTGTCAGTCTCAAACTAATCCCACTGTCCCACTCTCTCCCCACAGCCCTGTGTCAGTCCCCACACTAATCCCACTGTCCCACTCTCTCCCCACAGCCCTGTGTCAGTCTCAAACTAATCCCACTGTCCCACTCTCTCCCCACAGCCCTGTGTCAGTCCCCACACTAATCCCACTATCCCACTCTCTCCCCACAGCCCTGTGTCAGTCTCAAACTAATCCCACTGTCCCACTCTTTCCCCACAGCCCTGTGTAGGTTCCCACACTAATCCCACTGTCGCACTCTCTCCGCACAGTCCTGTGTCAGTCCACACACTAATCCCACAGTCCCACTCTCTCCCCACAGCCCCGTCTCAGTCCCCACACTAATCCCACTGTCCCACTCTCTCCCCACAGCCCCGTGTCAGTCTCAAACTAATCCCACTGTCCCACTCTCTCCCAACAGTCCTGTGTCAGTCCCCACACTAATCCCACTGTCCCACTCTCTCCCCACAGCCCTGTGTCAGTCCCCACACTAATCCCACTGTCCCACTCTCTCCCCACAGCCCCGTGTCAGTCCCCACACTAATCCCACTGTCCCACTCTCTCCCCACAGCCCTGTGTCAGTCTCAAACTAATCCCACTGTCCCACTCTTTCCCCACAGCCCTGTGTAGGTTCCCACACTAATCCCACTGTCGCACTCTCTCCGCACAGTCCTGTGTCAGTCCACACAATAATCCCACAGTCCCACTCTCTCCCCACAGCCCCGTCTCAGTCCCCACACTAATCCCACTGTCCCACTCTCTCCCCACAGTCCTATGTCTGTCCCCACACTAATCCCACTGCCCCACTCTCTCCCCACAGCCGTGTTTCTGTCCCCACACTAATCCCACTGTCCCACTCTCTCCCCACAACCCTGTGTCAGTCCCCAAACTAATCCCACTGTCCCACTCTCTCCCCACAACCCTGTGTCAGTCTCAAACTAATCCCACTGTCCCACTCTCTCCCCACAGCCCTGTGTCAGTCTCACACTAATCCCACTGTCCCACTCTCTCCCCACAGCCCTGTGTCAGTCCCCACACTAATCCCACTGTCCCACTCTCTCCCCACAGCCGTGTCAGTCCCCACACAAATCCCACTGTCCCACTCTCTCCCCCTCTCCCCACAGCCTTGTTTCAGTCCCCACACTAATGTCACTGTCCCACTCTCTCCCCGCAGTCCTGTGTCAGTCCCCACACTAATCCCACTGTCCCACTATCTCCCACAGTCCTGTGTCAGTCCCCACACTAATCCCACTGTCCCACTCTCTCCCACAGTCCTGTGTCAGGGTCCACACTAATCCGATTGTCCCACTCTCTCCCCACAGCCCTGTGTCAGTCCCCACACTAATCCCACTGTCCCACTCTCTCCCCACAGCCCTGTGTCAGTCTCAAACTAATCCCACTGTCCCACTCTCTCCCCACAGCCCTGTGTCAGTCCCCACACTAATCCCACTGTCCCACTCTCTCCCACAGTCCTGTGTCAGTCCCCACACTAATCCCACTGTCCCACTCTCTCCCACAGTCCTGTGTCAGGGTCCACACTAATCCCATTGTCCCACTCTCTCCCACAGTCCTGTGTCAGGGTCTACACTAATCCCACTGTCCCACTCTCTCCCCACAGCCCTGTGTCAGTCTCAAACTAATCCCACTGTCCCACTCTCTCCCCACAGCCTTGTGTCGGTTCCCACACTAATCTCACTGTCCCACTCTCTCCCACAGCCCTGTGTCAGTCCCCACACTAATCTCACTGTCCCACTCTCTTCCCACTGCCCTGTGTCAGTCCCCACACTAATCTCACTGTCCCACTCTCTCCCACACTCCTGTGTCATTCCCCACACTAATCCCACTGTCCCACTCTAATCCCACTGTCCCACTCTGTCCCACAGTCCTGTATCAGTCCCCACACTAATCCCACTGTCCCACTCTCTCCCGACAGCCCTGTGTCAGTCCTCACACTAATCCCACTGTCCCACTCTCTCCCCACAGCCCTGTGTCAGTCCCCACACTAATCCCACTGCCCCACTCTCTCCCCACAGCCCTGTGTCAGTCCCCACACTAATCCCACTGTCCCACTCTCTCCCCACAGCCCTGTGTCAGTCTCCACACTAATCCCACTGTCCCACTCTCTCCCTGCAGCCCTGTGTCAGTCCCCACACTAATCCCACTGTCCCACTCTCTCCCCACAGTCCTATGTCAGTCAGTACACTAATCCCACTGTCCCACTCTCTCCCCACAGCCCTGTGTCAGTCTCACACTAATCTCACTTTCCCTCTATCTCCCTGCAGCCCTGTGTCAGTCCCCACACTAATCCCACTGTCCCACTCTCTCCCCACAGTCCTATGTCAGTCACTACACTAATCCCACTGTCCCACTCTCTCCCAACTGCCCTGTGTCAGTTCCCACACTAATCCCAGTTTGCTACTCTCTCCCACAGACCTGTGAGACTCCCATACTCATCCCACTGTCCCACTCTCTCCCCGCAGCCCTGTGTCAGTCCCCACACTAATCCCACTGTCCCACTCTTTCCCCACAGCCCTGTGTCAGTCCCCACACTAATCCCACTGTCCCACTCTTTCCCCACAGCCCTGTGTAGGTTCCCACACTAATCCCACTGTCCCACTCTCTCCGCACAGTCCTGTGTCCGTCCACACACTAATCCCACTGTCCCACTCTCTCCCCACAGTCCTGTGTCAGTCCCCACACTAATCCCACTGTCCCACTCTCTCCCCACAGCCCTGTGTCAGTCTCAAACTAATCCCACTGTCCCACTCTCTCCCCACCGCCCTGTGTTAGCCTCACACTAATCCCACTGTCCCACTCTCTCCCCGCAGCCTAGTGTCAGTACTCACACTAATCCCACCGTCCCACTCTCTCCCAACAGTCCTGTGTCTATCCCCAAACTAATCCCACTGACCCACTCTTTCCCCACAGCCCTGTGTCAGGTTCCCACACTAATCCCACTGTCCCACTGTCTCCCCACAGCCCTGTGTCAGTCCCCACACTAATCCCACTGTCCCACTCTCTCCCCACAGCCCTGTGTCAGTTCTCACACTAATCCCACTGTCCCACTCTCTCCCCACAGCCCTGTGTCAGTCCCAACACTAATCCCACTGTCCCACGCTCTCCCCACAGCCCTGTGTCAGTCTCATACTGATCCCACTGTCCTACTCTCTCCCCACAATCCTGTGTCAGTCCCCACACTAATCCCACTGTCCCACTCTCTCCCCACAGCCCTGTGTCAGTCTCAAACTAATCCCACTGTCCCACTCTTTCCCACAGCCCTGTGTAGGTTCTCACACTAATCCCACTGTCCCACTCTCTCCCCACAGTCCTGTGTCAGTCCCAAACTAATCCCACTGTCCCACTCTCTCCCCACAGCCCTGTGTAGGTTCCCACACTAATCCCACTGTCCCACTCTCTCCGCACAGCCCTGTGTCAGTCCCCACACTAATCCCACTGTCCCACTCTCTCCCCACAGCCGTGTCAGTCCCCACACTAATCCCACTGTCCCACTCTCTCCCCCTCTCCCCACAGCCCTGTGTCAGTCCCCACACTAATCCCACTGTCCCACTCTCTCCCCACAGCCCTGTGTCAGTCCCCACACTAATCCCACTGTCCCACTATCTCCCACAGTCCTGTGTCAGTCCCCACACTAATCCCACTGTCCCACTCTCTCCCACAGTCCTGTGTCAGGGTCCACACTAATCCGATTGTCCCACTCTCTCCCCACAGCCCTGTGTCAGTCCCCACACTAATCCCACTGTCCCACTCTCTCCCCACAGCCCTGTGTCAGTCTCAAACTAATCCCACTGTCCCACTCTCTCCCCACAGCCCTGTGTCAGTCCCCACACTAATCCCATTGTCCCACTCTCTCCCGACATCCCTGTGTCAGTCCGCACACTAATCCCACTGTCCCGCTCTTTCCCCGCAGTCCTGTGTCAGTCCCCACACTAATCCCACTGTCCCACTCTCTCCCACAGTCCTGTGTCAGTCCCCACACTAATCCCACTGTCCCACTCTCTCCCACAGTCCTGTGTCAGGGTCCACACTAATCCCATTGTCCCACTCTCTCCCACAGTCCTGTGTCAGGGTCTACACTAATCCCACTGTCCCACTCTCTCCCCACAGCCCTGTGTCAGTCTCAAACTAATCCCACTGTCCCACTCTCTCCCCACAGCCTTGTGTCGGTTCCCACACTAATCTCACTGTCCCACTCTCTCCCACAGCCCTGTGTCAGTCCCCACACTAATCTCACTGTCCCACTCTCTTCCCACTGCCCTGTGTCAGTCCCCACACTAATCTCACTGTCCCACTCTCTCCCACACTCCTGTGTCATTCCCCACACTAATACCACTGTCCCACTCTAATCCCACTGTCCCACTCTCTCCCACAGTCCTGTGTCAGGGTCTACACTAATCCCACTGTCCCACTCTCTCCCCACAGCCCTGTGTCAGTCCTCACACTAATCCCACTGTCCCACTCTCTCCCCACAGCCCTGTGTCAGTCCCCACACTAATCCCACTGTCCCACTCTCTCCCCACAGCCCTGTGTCAGTCCCCACACTAATCCCACTGTCCCACTCTCTCCCCACAGCCCTGTGTCAGTCTCACACTAATCTCACTTTCCCTCTATCTCCCTGCAGCCCTGTGTCAGTCCCCACACTAATCCCACTGTCCCACTCTCTCCCCACAGTCCTATGTCAGTCAGTACACTAATCCCACTGTCCCACTCTCTCCCCACAGCCCTGTGTCAGTCTCACACTAATCTCACTTTCCCTCTATCTCCCTGCAGCCCTGTGTCAGTCCCCACACTAATCCCACTGTCCCACTCTCTCCCCACAGTCCTATGTCAGTCACTACACTAATCCCACTGTCCCACTCTCTCCCTACTGCCCTGTGTCAGTTCCCAACTAATCCCAGTTTGCTACTCTCTCCCACAGACCTGTGAGACTCCCACACTAATCCCACTGTCCCACTCTCTCCCCGCAGCCCTGTGTCAGTCCCCACACTAATCCCACTGTCCCACTCTTTCCCCACAGCCCTGTGTCAGTCCCCACACTAATCCCACTGTCCCACTCTTTCCCCACAGCCCTGTGTAGGTTCCCACACTAATCCCACTGTCCCACTCTCTCCGCACAGTCCTGTGTCCGTCCACACACTAATCCCACTGTCCCACTCTCTCCCCACAGTCCTGTGTCAGTCCCCACACTAATCCCACTGTCCCACTCTCTCCCCACAGCCCTGTGTCAGTCTCAAACTAATCCCACTGTCCCACTCTCTCCCCACAGCCCTGTGTCAGTCTCACACTAATCCCACTGTCCCACTCTCTCCCCGCAGCCCTGTGTCAGTCCCCACACTAATCCCACTGTCCCACTCTCTCCCCACAGTCCTGTGTCTATCCCCAACTAATCCCACTGACCCACTCTTTCCCCACAGCCCTGTGTAGGTTCCCACACTAATCCCACTGTCCCACTGTCTCCCCACAGCCCTGTGTCAGTCCCCACACTAATCCCACTGTCCCACTCTCTCCCCATAGCCCTGTGTAGGTTCACACACTAATCCCACTGTCCCACTGTCTCCCAACAGCCCTGTGTCAGTCCCCACACTAATCCCACTGTCCCACTCTCTCCCCACAGCCCTGTGTCAGTCTCAAACTAATCTCACTGTCCCACTCTCTCCCAATAATCCTGTGTCAGTCCCCACACTAATCCCACTGTCCCACTCTCTCCCCACAGCCCTGTGTCAGTCTCAAACTAATCCCACTGTCCCACTCTTTCTCCACAGCCCTGTGTAGGTTCTCACACTAATCCCACTGCCCACTCTCTCCCCACAGTCCTGTGTCTATTCCCAAACTAATCCCACTGTCCCACTCTTTCCCCACAGCCCTGTGTAGGTTCCCACACTAATCCCACTGTCCCACTCTCTCCGCACAGTCCTGTGTCAGTCCACACACTAATCCCACAGTCCCACTCTCTCCCCGCAGCCCTGTGTCAGTCCCCACACTAATCCCACTGTCCCACTCTCTCCCCACAGCCCTGTGTCAGTCCCCAAACTAATCCCACTGTCCCACTCTCTCCCCACAGCCCTGTGTCAGTCTCAAACTAATCCCACTGTCCCACTCTCTCCCCACAGCCCTGTGTCAGTCTCACACTAATCCCACTGTCCCACTCTCTCCCCACAGCCCTGTGTCAGTCCCCACACTAATCCCACTGTCCCACTCTCTCCCCACAGCCCTGTGTCAGTCCTCACACTAATCCCACTGTCCCACTCTCTCCCCACAGCCCTGTGTCAGTCCCCACACTAATCCCACTGCCCCACTCTCTCCCCACAGCCCTGTGTCAGTCCCCACACTAATCCCACTGTCCCACTCTCTCCCCACAGCCCTGTGTCAGTCCCCACACTAATCCTACTGCCCCACTCTCTGCCCACAGCCCTGTGTCAGTCCCCACACTAATCCCACTGTCCCATGCTCTCCCACAGCCATCTGTCAGTCTCAAACTAATCCCACTGTCCCACTCTTTCCCACAGTCCTGTGTCAGGGTCCATACTAATCCCACTGCCCTGTGTCAGTCCCTACACTAATCCCAGTGTCCCACTCGCTCCCCACAGCCCTGTGTCAGTCCCCACACTAATCCCACTGTCCCACTCTCTCCCGACAGCCCTGTGTCAGTCCTCACACTAATCCCACTGTCCCACTCTCTCCCCACAGTCCTGTGTCAATCCCCAAACTAATCCCACTGTCCCACTCTCTCCCCACAGTCCTCTGTCAGTCCCCAAACTAATCCCACTGTCCCAGTGTCTCCCCGCAGCCCTGTGTCAGTCCCCACACTAATCCCACTGTCCCACTCTCTCCCCACAGCCCTGTGTCAGTCTCAAACTAATCCCACTGTCCCACTCTCTCCCCACCGCCCTGTGTCAGCCTCACACTAATCCCACTGTCCCACTCTCTCCCCGCAGCCTAGTGTCAGTACTCACACTAATCCCACCGTCCCACTCTCTCCCCACAGTCCTGTGTCTATCCCCAAACTAATCCCACTGACCCACTCTCTCCCCACAGCCCTGTGTAGGTTCCCACACTAATCCCACTGTCCCACTGTCTCCCAACAGCCCTGTGTCAGTCCCCACACTAATCCCACTGTCCCACTCTCTCCCCACAGCCCTGTGTCAGTCCCCACACTAATCCCACTGTCCCACTCTCTCCCCACAGCCCCGTGTCAGTCCCCACACTAATCCCACTGTCCCACTCTCTCCCCACAGCCCTGTGTCAGTCCCAAACTAATCCCACTGTCCCACTCTTTCCCCACAGCCCTGTGTAGGTTCCCACACTAATCCCACTGTCCCACTCTCTCCGCACAGTCCTGTGTCAGTCCACACACTAATCCCACAGTCCCACTCTCTCCCCACAGTCCTGTGTCGGTCCCCACACTAATCCCACAGTCCCACTCTCTCCCCACAGTCCTGTGTCGGTCCCCACACTAATCCCACAGTCCCACTCTCTCCCCACAGTCCTGTGTCAGTCCCCACACTAATCCCACTGTCCCACTCTCTCCCCACAGCCCTGTGTCAGTCCCCACACTAATCCCACTGTCCCACTCTCTCCCCACAGTCCTGTGTCTGTCCCCACACTAATCCCACTGTCCCACTCTCTCCCCACAGCCCTGTGTCTGTCCCCACACTAATCCCACTGTCCCACTCTCTCCCCACAGCCCTGTGTCAGTCCCCAAACTAATCCCACTGTCCCACTCTCTCCCCACAACCCTGTGTCAGTCTCAAACTAATCCCACTGTCCCACTCTCTCCCCACAGCCCTGTGTCAGTCTCACACTAATCCCACTGTCCCACTCTCTCCCCACAGCCCTGTGTCAGTCCCCACACTAATCCCACTGTCCCACTCTCTCCCCACAGCCGTGTCAGTCCCCACACTAATCCCACTGTCCCACTCTCTCCCCCTCTCCCCACAGCCTTGTTTCAGTCCCCACACTAATGTCACTGTCCCACTCTCTCCCCGCAGTCCTGTGTCAGTCCCCACACTAATCCCACTGTCCCACTCTCTCCCACAGTCCTGTGTCAGTCCCCACACTAATCCCACTGTCCCACTCTCTCCCACAGTCCTGTGTCAGGGTCCACACTAATCCGATTGTCCCACTCTCTCCCCACAGCCCTGTGTCAGTCCCCACACTAATCCCACTGTCCCACTCTCTCCCCACAGCCCTGTGTCAGTCTCAAACTAATCCCACTGTCCCACTCTCTCCCCACAGCCCTGTGTCAGTCCCCACACTAATCCCATTGTCCCACTCTCTCCCGACATCCCTGTGTCAGTCCGCACACTAATCCCACTGTCCCGCTCTTTCCCCGCAGTCCTGTGTCAGTCCCCACACTAATCCCACTGTCCCACTCTCTCCCACAGTCCTGTGTCAGTCCCCACACTAATCCCACTGTCCCACTCTCTCCCACAGTCCTGTGTCAGGGTCCACACTAATCCCATTGTCCCACTCTCTCCCACAGTCCTGTGTCAGGGTCTACACTAATCCCACTGTCCCACTCTCTCCCCACAGCCCTGTGTCAGTCTCAAACTAATCCCACTGTCCCACTCTCTCCCCACAGCCTTGTGTCGGTTCCCACACTAATCTCACTGTCCCACTCTCTCCCACAGCCCTGTGTCAGTCCCCACACTAATCTCACTGTCCCACTCTCTTCCCACTGCCCTGTGTCAGTCCCCACACTAATCTCACTGTCCCACTCTCTCCCACACTCCTGTGTCATTCCCCACACTAATCCCACTGTCCCACTCTAATCCCACTGTCCCACTCTGTCCCACAGTCCTGTATCAGTCCCCACACTAATCCCACTGTCCCACTCTCTCCCGACAGCCCTGTGTCAGTCCTCACACTAATCCCACTGTCCCACTCTCTCCCCACAGCCCTGTGTCAGTCTCACACTAATCTCACTTTCCCTCTATCTCCCTGCAGCCCTGTGTCAGTCCCCACACTAATCCCACTGTCCCACTCTCTCCCCACAGTCCTATGTCAGTCACTACACTAATCCCACTGTCCCACTCTCTCCCTACTGCCCTGTGTCAGTTCCCAACTAATCCCAGTTTGCTACTCTCTCCCACAGACCTGTGAGACTCCCATACTCATCCCACTGTCCCACTCTCTCCCCGCAGCCCTGTGTCAGTCCCCACACTAATCCCACTGTCCCACTCTTTCCCCACAGCCCTGTGTCAGTCCCCACACTAATCCCACTGTCCCACTCTTTCCCCACAGCCCTGTGTAGGTTCCCACACTAATCCCACTGTCCCACTCTCTCCGCACAGTCCTGTGTCCGTCCACACACTAATCCCACTGTCCCACTCTCTCCCCACAGCCCTGTGTCAGTCCCCAAACTAATCCCACTGTCCCACTCTCTCCCCACAGCCCTGTGTCAGTCTCACACTAATCCCACTGTCCCACTCTCTCCCCACAGCCCTGTGTCAGTCCCCACACTAATCCCACTGCCCCACTCTCTCCCCACAGCCCTGTGTCAGTCCCCACACTAATCCCACTGTCCCACTCTCTCCCCACAGCCCTGTGTCAGTCCCCACACTAATCCTACTGCCCCACTCTCTGCCCACAGCCCTGTGTCAGTCCCCACACTAATCCCACTGTCCCACTCTCTCCCCACAGCCCTGTGTCAGTCCCCACACTAATCCCACTATCCCACTCTCTCCCCACAGCCCTGTGTCAGTCCCACACTAATCCCTCTGTCCCACTCTCTCCCCCTCTCCCCACAGCCTTGTTTTAGTCCCCACACTAATGTCACTGTCTCCCCCTCTCCCCACAGCCTTGTTTCAGTCCCCACACTAATCCCACTGTCCCACTCTCTCCCCACAGCCCTGTGTCAGTCCCCACACTAATCCCACTGTCCCACTCTCTCCCCACAGTCCTGTGTCAGTCCCCACACTAATCCCACTGTCCCACTCTCTCCCCACAGTCCTGTGTCAGGGTCCACACTAATCCCACTGTCCCACTCTCTCCCCACAGCCCTGTGTCAGTCCCCACACTAATCCCACTGTCCCACTCTCTCCCCACAGCCCTGTGTCAGTCTCAAACTAATCCCACTGTCCCACTCTCTCCCACAGTCCTGTGTCAGGGTCCACACTAATCCCATTGTCCCACTCTCTCCCACAGTCGTGTGTCAGGGTCTACACTAATCCCACTGTCCCACTCTCTCCCCACAGCCCTGTGTCAGTCTCAAACTAATCCCACTGTCCCACTCTCTCACCACAGCCTTGTGTCGGTTCCCACACTAATCTCACTGTCCCACTCTCTCCCACAGCCCTGTGTCAGTCCCCACACTAATCTCACTGTCCCACTCTCTTCCCACTGCCCTGTGTCAGTCCCCACACTAATCTCACTGTCCCACTCTCTCCCACACTCCTGTGTCATTCCCCACACTAATCCCACTGTCCCACTCAAATCCCACTGTCCCACTCTGTCCCACAGTCCTGTATCAGTCCCCACACTAATCCCACTGTCCCACTCTCTCCCGACAGTCCTGTGTCAGTCCCCACACTAATCCCACTGTCCCACTCTCTCCCCACAGTCCTATGTCAGTCACCACACTAATCCCACTGTCCCACTCTCTCCCACAGCCCCGTCTCAGTCCCCATACTAATCCCACTGTCCCACTCTCTCCCCACAGTCCTATGTCTGTCCCCACACTAAACCCACTGCCCCACTCTCTCCCCACAGCCCTGTGTCAGTCCCCACACTAATCCCACTGTCCCACTCTCTCCCCACAGCCCTGTGTCAGTCCCCAAACTAATCCCACTGTCCCACTCTCTCCCCACAGCCCTGTGTCAGTCTCAAACTAATCCCACTGTCCCACTCTCTCCCCACAGCCCTGTGTCAGTCTCACACTAATCCCACTGTCCCACTCTCTCCCCACAGCCCTGTGTCAGTCCCCACACTAATCCCACTGTCCCACTCTCTCCCCACAGCCCTGTGTCAGTCCCCACACTAATCCCACTGTCCCACTCTCTCCCCCTCTCCCCACAGCCTTGTTTCAGTCCCCACACTAATGTCACTGTCTCCCCCTCTCCCCACAGCCTTGTTTCAGTCCCCACACTAATGTCACTGTCCCACTCTCTCCCCGCAGTCCTGTGTCAGTCCCCACACTAATCCCACTGTCCCACTCTCTCCCACAGTCCTGTGTCAGTCCCCACACTAATCCCACTGTCCCACTCTCTCCCACAGTCCTGTGTCAGGGTCCACACTAATCCGATTGTCCCACTCTCTCCCCACAGCCCTGTGTCAGTCCCCACACTAATCCCACTGTCCCACTCTCTCCCCACAGCCCTGTGTCAGTCTCAAACTAATCCCACTGTCCCACTCTCTCCCACAGTCCTGTGTCAGGGTCCACACTAATCCCATTGTCCCACTCTCTCCCACAGCCTTGTGTCGGTTCCCACACTAATCCCACTGTCCCACTCTCTCCCACAGCCCTGTGTCAGTCCCCACACTAATCTCACTGTCCCACTCTCTTCCCACAGTCCTGTGTCAGTCCCCACACTAATCCCACTGTCCCACTCTCTCCCACAGCGTTGTGTCAGTCCCCACACTAATCCCACTGTCCCACTCTCTCCCTACTGCCCTGTGTCAGTTCCCAACTAATCCCAGTTTGCTACTCTCTCCCACAGACCTGTGAGACTCTCATACTCATCCCACTGTCCCACTCTCTCCCCGCAGCCCTGTGTCAGTCCCCACACTAATCCCACTGTCCCACTCTCTCCCACAGTCCTGTGACAGTCCCCACACTAATCCCACTGTCCCACTCTCTCCCACAGTCCTGTGTCAGTCCCCACACTAATCCCACTGTCCCACTCGCTCCCCACAGCCCTGTGTCAGTCCCCACACTAATCCCACTGTCCCACTCTCTCCCGACAGCCCTGTGTCAGTCCTCACACTAATCCCACTGTCCCACTCTCTCCCCACAGCCCTGTGTCAGTCTCACACTAATCTCACTTTCCCTCTATCTCCCTGCAGCCCTGTGTCAGTCCCCACACTAATCCCACTGTCCCACTCTCTCCCCACAGTCCTATGTCAGTCACTACACTAATCCCACTGTCCCACTCTCTCCCTACTGCCCTGTGTCAGTTCCCAACTAATCCCAGTTTGCTACTCTCTCCCACAGACCTGTGAGACTCCCATACTCATCCCACTGTCCCACTCTCTCCCCGCAGCCCTGTGTCAGTCCCCACACTAATCCCACTGTCCCACTCTTTCCCCACAGCCCTGTGTCAGTCCCCACACTAATCCCACTGTCCCACTCTTTCCCCACAGCCCTGTGTCTGTCCCCACACTAATCCCACTGTCCCACTCTCTCCCACAGTCCTGTGTCAGTCCCCACACTAATCCCACTGTCCCACTCTCTCCCCACAGCCCTGTGTCAGTCCCCACACTAATCCCACTGTCCCACTCTCTCCCCACAGCCCTGTGTCAGGGTCCACACTAATCCCTCTGTCCCACTCTCTGCCCACAGCCCTGTGTCAGTCCCCACACTAATCCCACTGCCCCACTCTCTCCCCACAGCCCTGTGTCAGTCCCCACACTAATCCCACTGTCCCACTCTCTCCCCACAGCCCTGTGTCAGTCCCCACACTAATCCCACTGCCCCACTCTCTCCCCACAGCCCTGTGTCAGTCCCCACACTAATCCCACTGTCCCACTCTCTCCCCACAGCCCTGTGTCAGTCCCCACACTAATCCCACTATCCCACTCTCTCCCCACAGCCCTGTGTCAGTCCCCACACTAATCCCACTGTCCCACTCTCTCCCCCTCTCCCCACAGCCTTGTGTCAGTCCCCACACTAATGTCACTGTCTCCCCCTCTCCCCACAGCCTTGTTTCAGTCCCCACACTAATGTCACTGTCCCACTCTCTCCCCGCAGTCCTGTGTCAGTCCCCACACTAATCCCACTGTCCCACTCTCTCCCCACAGTACTGTGTCAGTCCCCACACTAATCCCACTGTCCCACTCTCTCCCCACAGTCCTGTGTCAGGGTCCACACTAATCCGATTGTCCCACTCTCTCCCCACAGCCATGTGTCAGTCCCCACACTAATCCCACTGTCCCACTCTCTCCCCACAGCCCTGTGTCAGTCTCAAACTAATCCCACTGTCCCACTCTCTCCCACAGTCCTGTGTCAGGGTCCACACTAATCCCATTGTCCCACTCTCTCCCACAGTCCTGTGTCAGGGTCTACACTAATCCCACTGTCCCACTCTCTCCCCACAGCCCTGTGTCAGTCTCAAACTAATCCCACTGTCCCACTCTCTCCCCACAGCCTTGTGTCGGTTCCCACACTAATCTCACTGTCCCACTCTCTCCCACAGCCCTGTGTCAGTCCCCACACTAATCTCACTGTCCCACTCTCTTCCCACAGCCCTGTGTCAGTCCCCACACTAATCTCACTGTCCCACTCTCTCCCCACACTCCTGTGTCATTCCCCACACTAATCCCACTGTCCCACTCAAATCCCACTGTCCCACTCTGTCCCACAGTCCTGTATCAGTCCCCACACTAATCCCACTGTCCCACTCTCTTCCGACAGCCGTGTCATTCCCCACACTAATCCCACTGTCCCACTCTCTCCCCACAGTCCTATGTCAGTCACTACACTAATCCCACTGTCCCACTCTCTCCCTACTGCCCTGTGTCAGTTCCCAACTAATCCCAGTTTGCTACTCTCTCCCACAGACCTGTGAGACTCCCATACTCATCCCACTGTCCCACTCTCTCCCCGCAGCCCTGTGTCAGTCCCCACACTAATCCCACTGTCCCACTCTCTCCCCACAGCCCTGTGTCAGTCCCCAAACTAATCCCACTGTCCCACTCTCTCCCCACAGCCCTGTGTCAGTCTCAAACTAATCCCACTGTCCCACTCTCTCCCCACAGCCCTGTGTCAGTCTCACACTAATCCCACTGTCCCACTCTCTCCCCACAGCCCTGTGTCAGTCCCCACACTAATCCCACTGTCCCACTCTCTCCCCACAGCCCTGTGTCAGTCCCCACACTAATCCCACTGTCCCACTCTCTCCCCACAGCCTTGTTTCAGTCCCCACACTAATGTCACTGTCTCCCCCTCTCCCCACAGCCTTGTTTCAGTCCCCACACTAATGTCACTGTCCCACTCTCTCCCCGCAGTCCTGTGTCAGTCCCCACACTAATCCCACTGTCCCACTCTCTCCCACAGTCCTGTGTCAGTCCCCACACTAATCCAACTGTCCCACTATCTCCCACAGTCCTGTGTCAGGGTCCACACTAATCCGATTGTCCCACTCTCTCCCCACAGCCCTGTGTCAGTCCCCACACTAATCCCACTGTCCCACTCTCTCCCCACAGCCCTGTGTCAGTCTCAAACTAATCCCACTGTCCCACTCTCTCCCACAGTCCTGTGTCAGGGTCCACACTAATCCCATTGTCCCACTCTCTCCCACAGCCTTGTGTCGGTTCCCACACTAATCTCACTGTCCCACTCTCTCCCACAGCCCTGTGTCAGTCCCCACACTAATCTCACTGTCCCACTCTCTTCCCACTGCCCTGTGTCAGTCCCCACACTAATCCCACTGTCCCACTCTCTCCCACACTCCTGTGTCATTCCCCACACTAATCCCACTGTCCCACTCTCTCCCTACTGCCCTGTGTCAGTTCCCAACTAATCCCAGTTTGCTACTCTCTCCCACAGACCTGTGAGACTCCCATACTCATCCCACTGTCCCACTCTCTCCCCGCAGCCCTGTGTCAGTCCCCACACTAATCCCACTGTCCCACTCTCTCCCCACAGTCCTGTGACAGTCCCCACACTAATCCCACTGTCCCACTCTCTCCCCACAGTCCTGTGTCAGTCCCCACACTAATCCCACTGTCCCACTCTCTCCCCACAGCCCTGTGTCAGTCCCCACACTAATCCCACTGTCCCACTCTCTCCCCACAGTCCTGTGTCAGTCCCCACACTAATCCCACTGTCCCACTCTCTCCCCACAGTCCTGTGTCAGGGTCTCACACTAATCCCAGTGACCCACTCTTTCCCCCAGGCCTGTGTCAGTCCCCAAACTAATCCCACTGTCCCACTCTCTCCCCACAGCCCTGTGTCAGTCCCGACACTAATCCCACTGTCCCACTCTCTCCCCACAGGCCTGTGTCAGTCCCCACACTAATCCCACTGTCCCACTCTCCTCCCACAACCCTGTCAGTCCCCACACTAATCCCACTGTCCCAGCTCTCTCCCCACAGCCCTGTGTCAGTCCCCACACTAATCCCACTGTCCCACTCTCTCCCCACAGTCCTGTGTCAGTGCCCACACTAATCCCACTGTCCCACTCTCTCCCCACAGTCCTGTGTCAGTCCCCACACTAATCCCACTGTCCCACTCTCTCCCCACAGTCCTGTGTCAGTCCCCACACTAATCCCACTGTCCCACTCTCTCCCCACAGTCCTGTGTCAGTCCCCACACTAATCCCACTGTCCCACTCTCTCCCCACAGCCCTGTGTCAGTCTCCACACTAATCCCACTGTCCCACTCTCTCCCCACAGTCCTGTGTCAGTCTCACACTAATCCCACTGTCCCACTCTCTCCCCACAGCCCTGTGTCAGTCCCCACACTAATCCCACTGTCCCACTCTCTCCCCACAGTCCTGTGTCAGTCCCCACACTAATCCCACTGTCCCACTCTCTCCCCACAGCCCTGTGTCAGTCCCCACACTAATCCCACTGTCCCACTCTCTCCCCACAGCCCTGTGTCAGGGTCCACACTAATCCCACTGTCCCACTCTCTCCCCACAGTCCTGTGTCAGTCCCCACACTAATCCCACTGTCCCACTCTCTCCCCACAGCCCTGTGTCAGTCCCCACACTAATCCCACTGTCCCACTCTCTCCCCACAGCCCTGTGTCAGGGTCCACACTAATCCCACTGCCCCACTCTCTCCCCACAGCCCTGTGTCAGTGTCCACACTAATCCCATTGTCCCACTGTTTCTCCCCACAGCGTTGTGTCAGTCCCCACACTAATCCCACTGTCCCACTCTCTCCCCACAGTCCTGTGTCAGTGTCCACACTAATCCCACTGCCCCATTCTCTCCCCACAGTCCTGTGTCAGTCCCCACACTAATCCCACTGTCCCACTCTCTCCCCACTGTCCTGTGTCAGGGTCCACACTAATCCCACTGTCCCACTCTCTCCCCACAGTCCTGTGTCAGTGCCCACACTAATCCCACTGTCCCACTCTCTCCCCACAGCCCTGTGTCAGTCCCCAAACTAATCCCACTGTCCCACTCTCTCCCCACAGCCCTGTGTCAGTCTCAAACTAATCCCACTGTCCCACTCTCTCCCCACAGCCCTGTGTCAGTCCCCACACTAATCCCACTGTCCCACTCTCTCCCCACAGCCCTGTGTCAGTCCCCACACTAATCCCACTGTCCCACTCTCTCCCCCTCTCCCCACAGCCTTGTTTCAGTCCCCACACTAATGTCACTGTCTCCCCCTCTCCCCACAGCCTTGTTTCAGTCCCCACACTAATGTCACTGTCCCACTCTCTCCCCGCAGTCCTGTGTCAGTCCCCACACTAATCCCACTGTCCCACTCTCTCCCACAGTCCTGTGTCAGTCCCCACACTAATCCAACTGTCCCACTATCTCCCACAGTCCTGTGTCAGGGTCCACACTAATCCGATTGTCCCACTCTCTCCCCACAGCCCTGTGTCAGTCCCCACACTAATCCCACTGTCCCACTCTCTCCCCACAGCCCTGTGTCAGTCTCAAACTAATCCCACTGTCCCACTCTCTCCCACAGTCCTGTGTCAGGGTCCACACTAATCCCATTGTCCCACTCTCTCCCACAGTCCTGTGTCAGGGTCTACACTAATCCCACTGTCCCACTCTCTCCCCACAGCCCTGTGTCAGTCTCAAACTAATCCCACTGTCCCACTCTCTCACCACAGCCTTGTGTCGGTTCCCACACTAATCTCACTGTCCCACTCTCTCCCACAGCCCTGTGTCAGTCCCCACACTAATCTCACTGTCCCACTCTCTCCCACACTCCTGTGTCAGTCCCCACACTAATCCCACTGTCCCACTCTCTCCCTACTGCCCTGTGTCAGTTCCCAACTAATCCCAGTTTGCTACTCTCTCCCACAGACCTGTGAGACTCCCATACTCATCCCACTGTCCCACTCTCTCCCCGCAGCCCTGTGTCAGTCCCCACACTAATCCCACTGTCCCACTCTCTCCCCACAGCCCTGTGTCAGTCCCCACACTAATCCCACTGTCCCACTCTCTCCCCACAGTCCTGTGTCAGTCCCCACACTAATCCCACTGTCCCACTCTCTCCCCACAGCCCTGTGTCAGTCCCCACACTAATCCCACTGTCCCACTCTCTCCCACAGTCCTGTGTCAGTCCCCACACTAATCCCACTGTCCCACTCTCTCCCACAGTCCTGTGTCAGGGTCCACACTAATCCCACTGTCCCACTCTCTCCCCACAGCCCTGTGTCAGTCCCCACACTAATCCCACTGTCCCACTCTCTCCCCACAGCCCTGTGTCAGTCCCCACACTAATCCCACTGTCCCACTCTCTCCCCACAGCCCTGTGTCAGTCCCCACACTAATCCCACTGTCCCACTCTCTCCCCACAGCCCTGTGTCATGGTCCACACTAATCCCACTGTCCCACTCTCTCCCCACAGCCCTGTGTCAGTCCCCACACTAATCCCACTGTCCCACTCTCTCCCCACAGTCCTGTGTCAGTCCCCACACTAATCCCACTGTCCCACTCTCTCCCCACAGTCCTGTGTCAGTCCCCACACTAATCCCACTGTCCCACTCTCTCCCCACAGTCCTGTGTCAGTCCCCACACTAATCCCACTGTCCCACTCTTTCCCCACAGCCCTGTGTCAGTCCCCACACTAATCCCACTGTCCCACTCTCTCCCCACAGCCCTGTGTCAGGGTCCACACTAATCCCACTGTCCCACTCTCTCCCCACAGCCCTGTGTCAGTCCCCACACTAATCCCACTGCCCCACTCTCTCCCCACAGCCCTGTGTCAGGGTCCACACTAATCCCACTGCCCCACTCTCTCCCCACAGCCCTGTGTCAGTGTCCACACTAATCCCATTGTCCCACTGTCTCTCCCCACAGCGTTGTGTCAGTCCCCACACTAATCCCACTGTCCCACTCTCTCCCCACAGTCCTGTGTCAGTGTCCACACTAATCCCACTGCCCCATTCTCTCCCCACAGTCCTGTGTCAGTCCCCACACTAATCCCACTGTCCCACTCTCTCCCACTGTCCTGTGTCAGGGTCCACACTAATCCCACTGTCCCACTCTCTCCCCACAGTCCTGTGTCAGTGCCCACACTAATCCCACTGTCCCACTCTCTCCCCACAGCCCTGTGTCAGTCCCCAAACTAATCCCACTGTCCCACTCTCTCCCCACAGCCCTGTGTCAGTCTCAAACTAATCCCACTGTCCCACTCTCTCCCCACAGCCCTGTGTCAGTCCCCACACTAATCCCACTGTCCCACTCTCTCCCCACAGCCCTGTGTCAGTCCCCACACTAATCCCTCTGTCCCACTCTCTCCCCCTCTCCCCACAGCCTTGTTTCAGTCCCCACACTAATGTCACTGTCTCCCCCTCTCCCCACAGCCTTGTTTCAGTCCCCACACTAATGTCACTGTCCCACTCTCTCCCCGCAGTCCTGTGTCAGTCCCCACACTAATCCCACTGTCTCACTCTCTCCCACAGTCCTGTGTCAGTCCCCACACTAATCCAACTGTCCCACTATCTCCCACAGTCCTGTGTCAGGGTCCACACTAATCCGATTGTTCCACTCTCTCCCCACAGCCCTGTGTCAGTCTCAAACTAATCCCACTGTCCCACTCTCTCCCACAGTCCTGTGTCAGGGTCCACACTAATCCCATTGTCCCACTCTCTCCCACAGTCCTGTGTCAGGGTCTACACTAATCCCACTGTCCCACTCTCTCCCCACAGCCCTGTGTCAGTCTCAAACTAATCCCACTGTCCCACTCTCTCACCACAGCCTTGTGTCGGTTCCCACACTAATCTCACTGTCCCACTCTCTCCCACAGCCCTGTGTCAGTCCCCACACTAATCTCACTGTCCCACTCTCTTCCCACTGCCCTGTGTCAGTCCCCACACTAATCTCACTGTCCCACTCTCTCCCACACTCCTGTGTCATTCCCCACACTAATCCCACTGTCCCACTCTAATCCCACTGTCCCACTCTGTCCCACAGTCCTGTATCAGTCCCCACACTAATCCCACTGTCCCACTCTCTCCCGACAGCCCTGTGTCAGTCCCCACACTAATCCCACTGTCCCACTCTCTCCCCACAGTCCTATGTCAGTCACTACACTAATCCCACTGTCCCACTCTCTCCCTACTGCCCTGTGTCAGTTCCCAACTAATCCCAGTTTGCTACTCTCTCCCACAGACCTGTGAGACTCCCATACTCATCCCACTGTCCCACTCTCTCCCCGCAGCCCTGTGTCAGTCCCCACACTAATCCCACTGTCCCACTCTCTCCCCACAGCCCTGTGTCAGTCCCCAAACTAATCCCACTGTCCCACTCTCTCCCCACAGCCCTGTGTCAGTCTCAAACTAATCCCACTGTCCCACTCTCTCCCCACAGCCCTGTGTCAGTCCCCACACTAATCCCACTGTCCCACTCTCTCCCCACAGCCCTGTGTCAGTCCCCACACTAATCCCACTGTCCCACTCTCTCCCCCTCTCCCCACAGCCTTGTTTCAGTCCCCACACTAATGTCACTGTCTCCCCCTCTCCCCACAGCCTTGTTTCAGTCCCCACACTAATGTCACTGTCCCACTCTCTCCCCGCAGTCCTGTGTCAGTCCCCACACTAATCCCACTGTCCCACTCTCTCCCACAGTCCTGTGTCAGTCCCCACACTAATCCAACTGTCCCACTATCTCCCACAGTCCTGTGTCAGGGTCCACACTAATCCGATTGTCCCACTCTCTCCCCACAGCCCTGTGTCAGTCCCCACACTAATCCCACTGTCCCACTCTCTCCCCACAGTCCTGTGTCAGTGCCCACACTAATCCCACTGTCCCACTCTCTCCCCACAGTCCTGTGTCAGGGTCCACACTAATCCCACTGTCCCACTCTCTCCCCACAGTCCTGTGTCAGTGCCCACACTAATCCCACTGTCCCACTCTCTCCCCACAGTCCTCTAACAGTCCCCACACTAATCTCACTGTCCCACTCTCTCCCCACAGCCCTGTGTCAGTCTCACACTAATCCCACTGTCCCACTCTCTCCCCACAGTCCTGTGTCAGTCTCACACTAATCCCACTGTCCCACTCTCTCCCCACAGCCCTGTGTCAGGGCCCACACTAATCCCACTGTCCCACTCTCTCCCCACAGTCCTGTGTCAGTCCCCACACTAATCCCACTGTCCCACTCTCTCCCACAGTCCTGTGTCAGTCCCCACACTAATCCCACTGTCCCACTCTCTCCCCACAGCCCTGTGTCAGTCCCCACACTAATCCCACTGTCCCACTCTCTCCCCACAGCCCTGTGTCAGGGTCCACACTAATCCCACTGTCCCACTCTCTGCCCACAGCCCTGTGTCAGTCCCCACACTAATCCCACTGCCCCGCTCTCTGCCCACAGCCCTGTGTCAGTCCCCACACTAATCCCACTGCCCCACTCTCTCCCTACAGCCCTGTGTCAGGGTCCACACTAATCCCACTGCCCCACTCTCTCCCCACAGCCCTGTGTCAGTGTCCACACTAATCCCATTGTCCCACTGTTTCTCCCCACAGCGTTGTGTCAGTCCCCACACTAATCCCACTGTCCCACTCTCTCCCCACAGTCCTGTGTCAGTGTCCACACTAATCCCACTGCCCCACTCTCTCCCCACAGTCCTGTGTCAGTCCCCACACTAATCCCACTGTCCCACTCTCTCCCACTGTCCTGTGTCAGGGTCCACACTAATCCCACTGTCCCACTCTCTCCCCACAGTCCTGTGTCAGTGCCCACACTAATCCCACTGTCCCACTCTCTCCCCACAGCCCTGTGTCAGTCCCCAAACTAATCCCACTGTCCCACTCTCTCCCCACAGCCCTGTGTCAGTCTCAAACTAATCCCACTGTCCCACTCTCTCCCCACAGCCCTGTGTCAGTCCCCACACTAATCCCACTGTCCCACTCTCTCCCCACAGCCCTGTGTCAGTCCCCACACTAATCCCACTGTCCCACTCTCTCCCCCTCTCCCCACAGCCTTGTTTCAGTCCCCACACTAATGTCACTGTCTCCCCCTCTCCCCACAGCCTTGTTTCAGTCCCCACACTAATGTCACTGTCCCACTCTCTCCCCGCAGTCCTGTGTCAGTCCCCACACTAATCCCACTGTCCCACTCTCTCCCACAGTCCTGTGTCAGTCCCCACACTAATCCAACTGTCCCACTATCTCCCACAGTCCTGTGTCAGGGTCCACACTAATCCGATTGTTCCACTCTCTCCCCACAGCCCTGTGTCAGTCTCAAACTAATCCCACTGTCCCACTCTCTCCCACAGTCCTGTGTCAGGGTCCACACTAATCCCATTGTCCCACTCTCTCCCCACAGTCGTGTGTCAGGGTCTACACTAATCCCACTGTCCCACTCTCTCCCCACAGCCCTGTGTCAGTCTCAAACTAATCCCACTGTCCCACTCTCTCACCACAGCCTTGTGTCGGTTCCCACACTAATCTCACTGTCCCACTCTCTCCCACAGCCCTGTGTCAGTCCCCACACTAATCTCACTGTCCCACTCTCTCCCACACTCCTGTGTCAGTCCCCACACTAATCCCACTGTCCCACTCTCTCCCTACTGCCCTGTGTCAGTTCCCAACTAATCCCAGTTTGCTACTCTCTCCCACAGACCTGTGAGACTCCCATACTCATCCCACTGTCCCACTCTCTCCCCGCAGCCCTGTGTCAGTCCCCACACTAATCCCACTGTCCCACTCTCTCCCACAGTCCTGTGACAGTCCCCACACTAATCCCACTGTCCCACTCTCTCCCACAGTCCTGTGTCAGTCCCCACACTAATCCCACTGTCCCACTCTCTCCCCACAGCCCTGTGTCAGTCCCCACACTAATCCCACTGTCCCACTCTCTCCCACAGTCCTGTGACAGTCCCCACACTAATCCCACTGTCCCACTCTCTCCCACAGTCCTGTGTCAGGGTCCACACTAATCCCACTGTCCCACTCTTTCCCCACAGCCCTGTGTCAGTCCCCACACTAATCACACTGTCCCACTCTCTCCCCACAGCCCTGTGTCAGTCCCCACACTAATCACACTGTCCCACTCTCTCCCCACAGCCCTGTGTCAGTCCCCACACTAATCCCACTGTCCCACTCTCTCCCCACAGCCCTGTGTCATGGTCCACACTAATCCCACTGTCCCGCTCTCTCCCCACAGCCCTGTGTCAGTCCCCACACTAATTCCACTGTCCCACTCTCTCCCCACAGTCCTGTGTCAGTGCCCACACTAATCCCACTGTCCCACTCTTTCCCCACAGTCCTGTGTCAGTCCCCACACTAATCCCACTGTCCCACTCTCTCCCACAGTCCTGTGTCAGTCCCCACACTAATCCCACTGTCCCACTCTTTCCCCACAGCCCTGTGTCAGTCCCCACACTAATCCCACTGTACCACTCTCTCCCCACTGCCCTGTGTCAGGGTCCACACTAATCCCACTGTCCCACTCTCTGCCCACAGCCCTGTGTCAGTCCCCACACTAATCCCACTGCCCCGCTCTCTGCCCACAGCCCTGTGTCAGTCCCCACACTAATCCCACTGCCCCACTCTCTCCCCACAGCCCTGTGTCAGGGTCCACACTAATCCCACTGCCCCACTCTCTCCCCACAGCCCTGTGTCAGTGTCCACACTAATCCCATTGTCCCACTGTCTCTCCCCACAGCCCTGTGTCAGTCCCCACACTAATCCCACTGTCCCACTCTCTCCCCACAGTCCTGTGTCAGTGTCCACACTAATCCCACTGCCCCATTCTCTCCCCACAGTCCTGTGTCAGTCCCCACACTAATCCCACTGTCCCACTCTCTCCCACTGTCCTGTGTCAGGGTCCACACTAATCCCACTGTCCCACTCTCTCCCCACAGTCCTGTGTCAGTCCCCACACTAATCCCACTGTCCCACTCTCTCCCCACAGCCCTGTGTCAGTCCCCACACTAATCCCACTGTCCCACTCTCTCCCCACAGCCCTGTGTCAGTCTCAAACTAATCCCACTGTCCCACTCTCTCCCCACAGCCCTGTGTCAGTCCCCACACTAATCCCACTGTCCCACTCTCTCCCCACAGCCCTGTGTCAGTCCCCACACTAATCCCTCTGTCCCACTCTCTCCCCCTCTCCCCACAGCCTTGTTTTAGTCCCCACACTAATGTCACTGTCTCCCCCTCTCCCCACAGCCTTGTTTCAGTCCCCACACTAATGTCACTGTCCCACTCTCTCCCCGCAGTCGTGTGTCTGTACCCAAACTAATCCCTCGGTCCCACTCTCTCCCACAGTCCTGTGTCAGTCCCCACACTAATCCAACTGTCCCACTATCTCCCACAGTCCTGTGTCAGGGTCCACACTAATCCGATTGTTCCACTCTCTCCCCACAGCCCTGTGTCAGTCTCAAACTAATCCCACTGTCCCACTCTCTCCCACAGTCCTGTGTCAGGGTCCACACTAATCCCATTGTCCCACTCTCTCCCACAGTCCTGTGTCAGGGTCTACACTAATCCCACTGTCCCACTCTCTCCCCACAGCCCTGTGTCAGTCTCAAACTAATCCCACTGTCCCACTCTCTCACCACAGCCTTGTGTCGGTTCCCACACTAATCTCACTGTCCCACTCTCTCCCACAGCCCTGTGTCAGTCCCCACACTAATCTCACTGTCCCACTCTCTTCCCACTGCCCTGTGTCAGTCCCCACACTAATCTCACTGTCCCACTCTCTCCCACACTCCTGTGTCATTCCCCACACTAATCCCACTGTCCCACTCTAATCCCACTGTCCCACTCTGTCCCACAGTCCTGTATCAGTCCCCACACTAATCCCACTGTCCCACTCTCTCCCGACAGCCCTGTGTCAGTCCCCACACTAATCCCACTGTCCCACTCTCTCCCCACAGTCCTATGTCAGTCACTACACTAATCCCACTGTCCCACTCTCTCCCTACTGCCCTGTGTCAGTTCCCAACTAATCCCAGTTTGCTACTCTCTCCCACAGACCTGTGAGACTCCCATACTCATCCCACTGTCCCACTCTCTCCCCGCAGCCCTGTGTCAGTCCCCACACTAATCCCACTGTCCCACTCTCTCCCCACAGCCCTGTGTCAGTCCCCACACTAATCCCACTGTCCCACTCTCTCCCCGCAGCCCTGTGTCAGTCTCAAACTAATCCCACTGTCCCACTCTCTCCCCACAGCCCTGTGTCAGTCCCCACACTAATCCCACTGTCCCACTCTCTCCCCACAGCCCTGTGTCAGTCCCCACACTAATCCCACTGTCCCACTCTCTCCCCCTCTCCCCACAGCCTTGTTTCAGTCCCCACACTAATGTCACTGTCTCCCCCTCTCCCCACAGCCTTGTTTCAGTCCCCACACTAATGTCACTGTCCCACTCTCTCCCCGCAGTCCTGTGTCAGTCCCCACACTAATCCCACTGTCCCACTCTCTCCCACAGTCCTGTGTCAGTCCCCACACTAATCCAACTGTCCCACTATCTCCCACAGTCCTGTGTCAGGGTCCACACTAATCCGATTGTCCCACTCTCTCCCCACAGCCCTGTGTCAGTCCCCACACTAATCCCACTGTCCCACTCTCTCCCCACAGCCCTGTGTCAGTCTCAAACTAATCCCACTGTCCCACTCTCTCCCACAGTCCTGTGTCAGGGTCCACACTAATCCCATTGTCCCACTCTCTCCCACAGTCCTGTGTCAGGGTCTACACTAATCCCACTGTCCCACTCTCTCCCCACAGCCCTGTGTCAGTCTCAAACTAATCCCACTGTCCCACTCTCTCACCACAGCCTTGTGTCGGTTCCCACACTAATCTCACTGTCCCACTCTCTCCCACAGCCCTGTGTCAGTCCCCACACTAATCTCACTGTCCCACTCTCTTCCCACTGCCCTGTGTCAGTCCCCACACTAATCTCACTGTCCCACTCTCTCCCACACTCCTGTGTCATTCCCCACACTAATCCCACTGTCCCACTCTAATCCCACTGTCCCACTCTGTCCCACAGTCCTGTATCAGTCCCCACACTAATCCCACTGTCCCACTCTCTCCCGACAGCCCTGTGTCAGTCCCCACACTAATCCCACTGTCCCACTCTCTCCCCACAGTCCTATGTCAGTCACTACACTAATCCCACTGTCCCACTCTCTCCCTACTGCCCTGTGTCAGTTCCCAACTAATCCCAGTTTGCTACTCTCTCCCACAGACCTGTGAGACTCCCATACTCATCCCACTGTCCCACTCTCTCCCCGCAGCCCTGTGTCAGTCCCCACACTAATCCCACTGTCCCACTCTCTCCCACAGTCCTGTGTCAGTCCCCACACTAATCCCACTGTCCCACTCTCTCCCCACAGCCCTGTGTCAGTCCCCACACTAATCCCACTGTCCCACTCTCTCCCCACAGTCCTGTGTCAGTCCCCACACTAATCCCACTGTCCCACTCTCTCCCACAGTCCTGTGTCAGTACCCACACTAATCCCACTGTCCCACTCTCTCCCCGCAGTCCTGTGTCAGTCCCCACACTAATCCCACTGTCCCACTCTCTCCCCACAGTCCTGTGTCAGTCTCACACTAATCCCACTGCCCCACTCTCTCCCCACAGTCCTGTGTCAGTCCCCACACTAATCCCACTGTCCCACTCTCTCCCCACAGTCCTGTGTCAGTCCCCACACTAATCCCACTGTCCCACTCTCTCCCCACAGTCCTGTGTCAGGGTCCACACTAATCCCACTGTCCCACTCTCTCCCCACAGTCCTGTGTCAGTGTCCACACTAATCCCACTGTCCCACTCTCTCCCCACAGCCCTGTGTCAGTGTCCCATCTCACAGCTTTGTGCTTGGTTTGAGCATGGTCGACACTGAGAAGGCTGATTTAACGAGCCGTTTTGTGGCACGTACCTACCTGAGCCCAGAATAGCCGGTGATCTGTGTGGCTCGATCTCTGTGTAAGTGGGCAGTGCCCGTCACGCATCTTCATGGCGCACCCAGGGTGTGAAACCGCCTGTACCATTTGAGATCAGCAGCTCTGGATGCGAGCGGATGATGAGATTGTTGCACCTGCCCTGAGAGTTCAAGTGGATGGGAGGGGAATCAGCTATTTCAGGGTGAAAGGAGAATTTTCTTCTTGGTGTCTGGGACCAGACAGTAATGTTGCCCCAGGGTACAGGGTCCTTGTCAAAGCTGACACCAGCATGGAAACATGCCCTTCGATACATCTGGTGTGTGCTGACCATCACGCTGATCAACGCAGAACACAACAAGCCACACAACCAGCAAACAAGCCCCTTTCTTCCACTCCCTCGCACCCACAGATGTACACAGTCCTCCCACCCTGTCCTCTTCATCTTCAGCGGATTTACTTACTTCTCTTCACCCCGCTGGCGTTCAGGGCAACAATGAAGCTCCTCTATCTCTGGGGGTGTTCAGGGCTCCCTGCATCGTGTCAGTAGCCTCCTCTCGTTTTTCACTGCTGTTGGCTGGAGACTCAGGAATACCATCAGACTCTGGTGCAGAAGGATTCTTCATTGCTGTTTCCGTAAGAGTTTTGTTTGCCAGTCTCGAGCGGAACCGCCGAACCTGCAGGACGGGTGAACCCCTCTTAGCCTGTCCTCTACCCTTTCACCTGTTTGGCATGGGTGACCCTACCAAGAGCCAAAGTGCACGCACACACACACACGCACTCCTCCAACAACTCTGGTCTTCCAGTCTCCAGGCTCCAGACTTCCAGGTGGTCTTCATTTCGGGACTTCAGTATGTCCACCTCTCTCTGGGACGATCCACCACCAAATTCTTATCTGTGCCTTCTCGTGTCCTGAAACGGTTTGGCCCACCCCCTGCTCTGGGATTACCACCACGAGGAAATTGTCCTCCTCGTCAACCCCCTTGGATCTTAAGCCAGTCAGGTGGCCTCAGTGCGAATATTGTTGGCCGAGATATAAGTCTGTATACACCGTTGGTGAGACCACATGTGGAGTATTGTGCACAGTCGTGGTCACCCGGCTAACGGCGGGATGGCACGAAACTAGAGAGATTCACCGTGACGTTACAGGGACGGGAGGGTTTGAATGTCAGGGGACACGGGACAGGCTGGGACCGTTTGCACAGGAGTGAAAGGGGCCGAGAGGGCTTTAAAATCACAGCTGAGGTGGAGGGTCACAGTCTTTTCCCCAGGGGAGGGAATTCTCAAACTCGAAGGTGATGGTCACACAGTCTGTCACCCTCCTCCCCCCAGGGTCTGACCAACAGTCTGTCCCCCACACCCCCCAGGGTCAGACCCACAATCTGTCCCCCACACCCCCCAGGGTCAGACCCACAATCTGTCCCCCATCTTCCCACAGGGTCTGACCCCCAGTCCCCATCACTCCTCAGGTTCTGACCCACAGTCTGTCCCCCATCTCCCCCCAGGGTCTGACCAACAGTCTGTCCCCCACACCCCTCAGGGTCAGACCCACAATCTGTCCCCCATCTCCCCCCAGGGTCTGACCCACAGTCTGTCCCCATCGCCCCCCAGGGTCTGACCAACAGTCTGTCCCCCACACCCCCCAGGGTCAGACCCACAGTCTGTCCCCATCTCCCCCCAGGGTCTGACCCACAGTCTGTCACCCCATCTCCCCCCAGGGTCTGACCCACAGTCTGTCACCCCATCTCCCCCCAGGGGACTGTCAGCCTCGTTGTGGTGGTGTGTGCTGGGAGGGATTTGGAGGCGTTGGGGTGGGGCGGCTTTGTTCGTGGGATTGGGGGGGGGAAACAAGCACCCCCTTTTGTGTGTGTGTGCGTACCACTGTCACACTGACCTCTCCCACCCACCCCCTCTCTCCCATTCCCCTCCACCCCCTCAATCTTCCCTCGCTCTCCCCCACCCCCTCACTCCCCCCACCCCCTTCTCTGCCTCACCCCCCCTCACCCACCCCCCTCTCTCACCCACCCCCCTCTCTCACCCACCCCCCTCTCTCACCCACCCCTCTCTATCTCACCCACCCCTCTCTATCTCACCCACCCCTCTCTATCTCACCCACCCCTCTCTCTCTCACCCACCCCCCTCTCTCACCCACCCCTCTCTCTCTCCCCCACCTCCCCTCTCTGTCCCCCACCCCCGTCGGCCCCGACCTACAGGGTGCAGCAGCAGCAGTGTGGCAGACAGCTGACAGCTGGCGACACCATCCCGGTAACATCCTCGCCACGGAGCTCGGGTACCCGGCGCCTGCTCGATTGGGAGGCTCTCCATCCGGCTGCCAGACAAAGATAGCAGCAGCGTCTGCCCCTGCCCCCTCTCTCCCTCCCCACCCTCCCACCTCCCACCCTCTGATGCCAGCTCAGGCACGCCCAGCCTCCAGGATGCCAGCGTTGGGGCCCGGTCGGCGCTGGCGGTTTACCAGCACGCTGGCGTTGACCCGCAAATCACTCACGTACCCGGATGGTGCTATCAAGGCGGGGCCAGCTCCGTTTCTTCGTGCCCAAGACCACAGCAGAGGCACGGCTGTGCTGTCCCGCCGTGGGAGGGGAGGGGGAGACTCGCCAATCCTGGCCTGCAAAGGAAACCAGACAGGATTGGTCAGCGTTTTCATTTTGTTTGTCCTCTTCCCCTCTCCCCACCTGAGAGACTGGAATTATTTTAAACACAAAGATAAAGGAAACATCACAGTGCCCTCTGGATTGTCCTGGTGCCTGTCCTGTCCAGGATCTGAGGGGTAGTGGGCAAAGTGTGGAGCACCTCCGCTGGGTGGGCTGTGGGTGCGCCGAGATGAGCAAGTCGAACAAACAACACGTTAGTTGCCCATACTCGGACCAATGCGTCCTTCCTCTTTCCGCCTACACTCACCCCACCAGCTCGTGATCCTTGTCCAATGCCAGCCCAGGCCTGGGGCTGATCCAGGGGTGGGAGAGGGGGTTAGTGAGGGACTTTTAAACCCTCCTGTCTGTATGCCATCTGTGATTCCACTGTCTCGTGCGTAGACCCCCTGGCGAGTGAGATATCCAGTACCCTTCACTCAGCCCACCATTTTTCACCCGAGGAATGCTGTAAACTCCTCCTCCTTCCCCTGGTCCCTGGTCCCTGGTCCCCAAGACCTGGGAGGACTTCTGTCCCTTTCGCTGTTCTCTCCCGGACATCTGTTGGGGGGGTGGGGTGGTGGGGCTTCGCTGGTGCCTGTATTATCTGCTTCCACTGATGCAGGACCCCAACTCCCCTCCTGCTGGTGCACAAGAGACCCCAGTCTTTCCCTCCCTGCCTATCCTGTCGCGAGGAGGGACCGATATCCTGTGGCGGGCAAAGTTTGGGCCCAGAGGAGTGGGCCAGTATCTACATCAGACCCCTCCCCAGCGTGTCAAGGCATGGGCAGCCATGGGTCAGAGAGTGGTGGTCAGGGAACCTAGGGCCAAGGAGAGCAGCGGTGATGTTCGCCAGGAACGCACAGCCAGATTTGTGCCCTGTCTGGTTCGACCTTTGGGCAGGATTCCCCTCAGTGAGTGTCGTGTAGTTGTGTGGGTGAGACAGACATTGGCAACCACATTCACGGTTACTGTTCTGTGACTCTCCTCTGACCGGGGTCACAATCACTTAACTGTGTCTGTCCGGCACTGACTGGGGTCACTGTCACTGGTCCGGGACCCTCCGGCACCGACCGGCGTCACTGTCACCGGTCCGGGACCCTCCGGCACCGACCGGGGTCACTGTCACCGGTCCGGGACCCTCCGGCACCGACCGGGGTCACTGTCACCGGTCCGGGACCCTCCGGCACTCACCGGGGTCACTGGTCCGGTCCGGGACCCTCCGGCACCGACCGGGGTCACTGTCACCGGTCCAGGAACCTCCGGCACCGACCGGGGTCACTGTCACTGGTCCGGGACCCTCCGGCACCGACCGGGGTCACTGTCACCGGTCCAGGAACCTCCGGCACCGACCGGGGTCACTGTCACTGGTCCGGGACCCTCCGGCACCGACCGGGGTCACTGTCACCGGTCCGGGACCCTCCGGCACCGACCGGGGTCACTGTCACCGGTCCGGGACCCTCCGGCACCGACCGGGGTCACTGTCACTGGCCTGGGACCCTCCGGCACCGACCGGGGTCACTGTCACTGGCCTGGAACCCTCCGGCACCGACCGGCGTCACTGTCACCAGTCCGGGACCCTCCGGCACCGACCGGGGTCACTGTCACTGGCCTGGAACCCTCCGGCACCGACCGGGGTCACTGTCACCAGTCCGGGACCCTCCGGCACCGACCGGGGTCACTGTCACTGGTCCGGGACCCTCCGGCACCGACCGGGGTCACTGTCACCGGTCCGGGACCCTCCGGCACTCACCGGGGTCACTGTCACTGGCCTGGGACCCTCCAGCACCGACCGGGGTCACTGTCACCGGTCCGGGACCCTCCGGCACTCACCGGGGTCACTGGTCCGGTCCGGGACCCTCCGGCACCGACCGGGGTCACTGTCACTGGTCCGGGACCCTCCGGCACCGACCGGGGTCACTGTCACCGGTCCGGGACCCTCCGGCACTCACCGGGGTCACTGGTCCGGTCCGGGACCCTCCGGCACCGACCGGGGTCACTGTCACTGGCCTGGGACCCTCCGGCACCGACCGGGGTCACTGTCACTGGTCCGGGACCCTCCGGCACCGACCGGGGTCACTGTCACTGGCCTGGGACCCTCCGGCACCGACCGGGGTCACTGTCACCGGTCCGGGACCCTCCGGCACCGACCGGGGTCACTGTCACTGGTCCGGGACCCTCCGGCACCGACCGGGGTCACTGTCACTGGCCTGGGACCCTCCAGCACCGACCGGGGTCACTGTCATTGGATTCTTGCTTCCTTTTCAAGAGAAACACTTGACGGTGATTCTGTTCACTCTGATCCTGTGGGCTCTGCTGCCTTGGAGATGGTAGGAAGTGTGGGAGTGGGTGGACAGTAGGGAGGGAGGGAGGGATCGAGCGAGTGCGTGTGTGTGTGTGTGTGTGTGAGAGAGAGAGACAGAGAGAGAGAATGAGTGGGGGTGGGATATTGAGCGTGTGTTCAGGGGGTTGGTGTGAATGTTTGGGTTTTGGTGATGAGCTACGAGAATGCAGTGGGGAGATCTAGTGATGTCTATACAAAGTAATTTTATGTGTTTATATATAAAAAAAGAGTGTTATGCGTTTAAGAACCATTATTGTGTGCTAGACTGTTTGGGAGCAGAAGACCATTTTGCAGTGTGTTAATTCAGTGGAACATTACACATTTAGATGGATTAAACTGTACACAGAGAGTCGGTGATGCTTTGCAGTGACAGATCATTCAACATTGTGCCTGCCCAGGTAACTAGAGGACGATCGGCCGCCTGTGCAGAGCAGTGGCATGTCCCCTTCAGCAAGGCGGTGGTGTGGGTATAAGGGGTGGCTCCCACCTCTTTCCGTCCATGCTGTCCCTTCCCAGCAAGGTTACCTGTGCAGGTGTCCGTGCGGGGCAGTGGTGATGCAGACGGTCTGGGTGTAAAGGGTGGCCTGCACCTCTTACCGTCCACGCCCTCCCTTCCCAGCAAGGTTACCTGTGCAGGTATCCGTGCGGGGCAGTGGTGATGCAGACGGTCTGGGTGTAAGGGGTGGCCTGCACCTCTTACCGTCCACGCCCTCCCTTCCCAGCAAGGTTACCTGTGCAGGTGTCTGTCAGCAAATCCGTAACTATTGTATTGTAATAAAGCCCAACCAACAGCCAAGCCTCTGATGTGCTTTGTCACGTGTCGTCGCTCTCAGCTGAAACACAGCCTTTCACGGAAGGCCCGGTGTGTGTGTGGTGTTTATGATCGGCGTGCACAGCAGGATATGCAGGAAAACTGTCCAGACCGATGACAGCACACAGTGGTGAAAGGAAAAGCAAATATCGTTTTACAGTTACAGGCAGACAATAAGGCGCAAGGGAATAGGGAGGCGCAGTGGGAGATCAAGACCATGAGATACAGGAGCAGAATTAAGCAATGTGGCCCATCGAGTCTGCTCCCCCATTCTACCATTCTGCCATGCTGCCTTTTCCCAGTAACCTTTGATAGCCTGACTAATCAAGAACCTTTCAACCTCTACTTCAAATATACCCAATAACTCGGCCTCCACAGCCACCTGTGATAACGAATTCCCACAGATTCAGCACCCTCCAGCTAAAGAAATTCCTCCTCATCTGTGTTATAAAGGGACGTCCCTCTGTTCTGTGTTATTCTGGTCCTAGACTCCCCCACTATAGGAAACATTCTCTCCACATCCACTCTATCTGAGTCCTCTGGTCCTAGACTCCCCCACTATAAGAAACATCCTCTCCACATCCACTCTATCTGTGCCCTCTGGTCCTAGACTCCCCCACTATAGGAAACATCCTCTCCACGTCTACTCTATCTGTGTCCTCTGGTCCTAGACTCCCCCACTATAGGAAACATCCTCTCCACATCCACTCTATCTGTGTCCTCTGGTCCTAGACTCCCCCACTATAGGAAACATCCTCTCCACATCCACTCTATCTGTGTCCTCTGGTCCTAGACTCCCCCACTATAGGAAACAACCTCTCCACATCCACTCTATCTGTGCCCTCTATTCCTCGTCTGGGATTGGGATAATAGTCCAGCGCTCCCCACCTTTGCCTCCCATGCATCGAGATTCAGTGAAAAGCTTGCCTTGCCTTCTTTTCATACAGATGAGATCATTACACAGTGGATTGAGGTAGAACAAGGGGAGCCACAGTATTCTAGCGGTTACAACAATACCATTTACAGCTCATGGCGTCTGAGTTTGGAGTTCAATTCTGATGTCAACTGCAAGACAATAGGACCTAGGTTTCAGTGAGATTCTCTCCTCCCTCCCCCCCCCCCCCAAACTGCAGGGATAACGACCCAGAGCCATCAAACGCTGTGATGTGTTTCATTCCCAGGATCATTCTCATGTGCCTCCTGTGGACCCTCCAATGCCAGCACATCCTTTCTTAAACGCTGCTCACAGTACTCCCCAGTGCAGTCTGATGAACACAATATAAAGCCACAGCATTGCATTCTTGGTATTATATTCTGGTCCTCTCAAAATGAATGCTAACATTGCATTTGCCCTCCTCCCCACCAGCTCAACCTGCAAGGCAATCCTGCACAAAAATTGCCGAGTCCCTTTGCACCCCTGAATTTTGAATTTTCTCCCCTTTTACAAAGTATTCCACGCCTTTATTCCTTGTACCAAAATGCATGACCATACAATTCCCTACATTATATTCTTCCAATCAGTCTAAGTCCTTCTGCAGACATCCCGTTCCTCAACACTACCTGCTTTGTATCATCCATAAACTTGGCCACAAATCCATCAATTCCTTTATCCAAATCTTGAGCATCGGCAGCCAACCAGAAAAGACATGCTAGTCAGCCGCACGTGTGGCATCTTGTCAAAGGCCATCTGAAAATCCAAGTACACAACATCCACCGATTCTCCTTTGTCTATCCTGCTTGTTATTTCCTCAAAGAACTCCCAGTAGATTTCCCCTTTAGAAAACCATGCTGACTTTGGACTGTTCATCACGTGCCTCCAAGCACCTCGAAACCTCATCTTTAATAATAGACTACAGCATCTTCCTGGCTACTGAGGTCAGGCTAACCTGTCTATAATTTCATTGCTTCTGCTCCCTCCCTTGCAGAGAGAAGTGACATTTGCAATTTTCCAGTCTACTGGAACCAGTTATTCTTGAAAGATCATTACGAATGCCTCCATAGTCTCTTCAGCCACCTCCTTAAAAACCCTGAGGTGTGTAGTCCATCTGGTCCAGGTGACTTATCTACCTTCAGACTTGTCAGCTTCCCATCACCTTCTCCTTAGTACTGTAATAGCAATGACTCTCACTTCTGCCCCCTGACACATTTCTGGCATTTTTCCACAGTGAAGATTGACACAAAATTCTCAAGTTCCTCCATTTCTTTGTCCCTCATTACGACCTCACTAGCGTCATTTTCCAGTGATCCAATATCACACTCTTCTCTCTTTTATTCTTTATATATCTAAAAAAAAACTTCTGGATGTTATTGACTACTTCCCTTCATATTTCATGTTTTCTTTCCTTATGACTTTTTTATCTGTTGCCTTCTGTTGATTTTTTAAAACTTTCATCTAATTATTGCTCTATCATGTGCCCTCTCTTTTGCTTTTATGCTGTCTTTGACTTCACTGTTGCATCATCCTGTCTTTAGAATACTACTTCACCCTTGGCATGTATCTCTCCTCTGAATTCTTCTAAACTCTTCTGAATTTACCCCAGAAACTCCAGCCGTTGCTGTTCTGTCATCATCCCTGTGAGCCTCCCCTTCCCCTTCCAATAAACTTTGGCCAGCTCCTCTCAGGCCTCTGTATTTCCATTTACTCCACTGTAATACTGATACATCCTATTTTCGCTTCTACTTCCCGAACTGCAGAGTGAATGCTATCATACTATGATCATTGTCTTCTAACAGTTTCTTTACCTTAGGCTCCCTAATCAAGTCTGGGTCATTATACAACACCCAGTCCAGAATTGCTGTTGCCCCAGTGGGCTCAACCACAACCTGCTCCAAAAAGCCATCTCGTAGGCTTGCCACAATTTCCCTCTTGGAATCCAGCACCAACCAGATTTTCCCAATCCAACTGCATATTGCAATTGCCCATGACTATCACAATATTGTCCTTTTTACATGCCTTTTCTAATTCCCATAATTTGTAATACACATTCTGGCTATTGTTTGGAAGCCTGTATACACAGTAACTCCCATCAGGGTCTTTATCCTTGCATTTTCTTAACTTGACCCAAAAGGATTCTACATCTTCTGATGCCGTGTCTCCTCTTTCTACCTACCTGTCCTTTCAATACAATATATATCCTAACTATGATCTTCTTTCAGCCATGAGTCGGAGATGCATATAAAATAATATCTGCATTTAAATATAACGCCAGTCCTGTATTCATCATCCTTTTTGATTGTAACCCCCTGTTACATGTTAGCTCATCCCATGGACTGCAATTTTGCCCTGTCATCTGCCTCATTCCTCATAGTCTCACTACACATTACTTCTAATTGTATACCAACTACCCCATCCTCAGCCCTATCACTCAGGTTCCAATACCCCCCCCCCCAAATTAGTTTAAACCCTCCCCAACAGCTCCAGCAAACCTGCCCACAAGGATATTGGTCCCCCTCGGGTGCTGGTGTAACCCGTCCTTTTTGTACAGGTCATACCCTCCCCAGGAGAAATCCAACCCTGTCCCTTGCACCAATTCTTCAGCCACACTTTCATCTGCTAAATCATCCAATTCTCACCATTCACTGGTGCGTGGCACAGGCAGCAAAACAGAGATTGTTTCAGGCCGAGACTGTTCATCAGGATTTTTGAGGAGGGGTCGTAGCCTAAAATGTGGTCTGTGTATTCCTCTTCATAGATGCGGTCTGGCCTGCTGAGTTCCTCCAGCCTTTTCCAACATCTACAGAAGCTTTTGTGTTTAGGATAGGACTACCTGCCTTTGGCTGTCTGGGAAACTTGGTTAATGCCCCTGTTTTTGCACTGGGGAGACCTGTTGAGGTTTCAAATGGTTTGCAAGAATGGAACCTGCACAGACACTCAGTGAGGGCCAGTGGGAAATTGCTTCTCCCCTGTCCTCGCTCGAGGAATAGGAGCGGAAATCAGACAGTCAGTGCCTTGACACTCTGTACCCTGAGTCCTGAAGAACAAGAACACAGAAATGGACCATTTAGCATCTGCTGTCGCCTGTGTGTCCAGTGGAACCTGAATCCGCTGCCTGGTGCTGTCTGTGTTCCTGCAACTCCCATCCCAGTGACTAATGCATGATACCTCCCGAACCACAACCCAGAAAAGTCTGCCCCTCTCTCCCACCGCCATCATGAATTTGTCCATTTCAAAGTGTGAAGTAAATTTATTATCAAAATACCAATATATCATTTATGTACTACCCTGAGATTCATTTTCTTCCAGGCATCCACAGTAGAACAAAGAAATACAATAAATGAAAGACTACATGCAAAGACTGACAAACAACCCATATTGAAAAGGGGGCAAACTGCAAATACAAAATAAATAAATAAACAATCTATTGAAATGTAGAGTCTTTGAAAGTGAATCCCCAAGTTGTGAAATTAATTGTAACACATGCTGAAGTAATGGGGAATGAGGCGAAGCATACAACAGTGTGAACAGCTCCAGGTAAAGGAGAATCCCAAATACTTCAACAGGTGGTGTACTGTGCAAAAGTCTTAGCCATCCTAGTTTCCTTAATCACTGCATAGAAGTCCCAACAAGAGAGGATGTGATAGTCGATCTTCCGTTGGGGAATGAGACAGAACAGGTGACAGAAGTTTGTGTAGGAGAACATTTTGTATCTAGTGATCATAAAGCCATTAGTTTCAAGGTAATTATGGAAAAGGATAGGTCTGGTCCATGGGTTGAGATTCTAAATTGGAGAAAGGCCAATTTTGATGGTATCAGAAAGGATCTGGCAAGTGTGCACTGTTTTCAGGCAAAGGTGTAAGTGGGAGGTCTTCAAAGGTGAAATTTTCAGTACTATGATCCTAAGGGCTTCTACAGATGTTGGTCCTCTAGAAGATCAGAGTGGTAATTATGCGTGGAGACAAAAGGGAATTTACGTGGGAGATGGACATAGAATCCTTAGAAGTGAGGTAAAGCAGCAGCGATGCCATGGACCCTACACAGATTACAGAAGGGGAGGTATTTGCTGTCCTGAGGTAATTATTCAAGGTGTTCCCTCTGACCCTGTGCAGAGATAATTAAACGATCCTTCGCCATGGGTGAGGTGCTGGAGGACAACCAATGTTGTTTAAGAATAAGCCAGGAAATTATAGGCTGTTGAGCCTGACATCAGTAGTGGGAAAGTGATTGGTAGGTATCCTAAGGGATCGGATATGTGAGTATTTGGATAGACAGGGACTGATTAGGGATGGTCAGCATGGTTTTGTGCATGATAAGTCATGTCTAATATACAAACGTTTGTAGAATTTCCCAGGAAAGTTGATGAAGGCAAGACAGTGGATGTTGTCTACATGGACTTTAGTAAGGCCTTTGACAAGGTCCCACAAGGGAGGTTGCTCAAGAAGGTTCAGTCTCTCGGCATTCAAGATGAAGTAGTAAAGTGGATTAGACATTGGCTTTGTGGGAGAAACCAGAGAGTGGTAGTGGACGGTTGCCTCTCTGACTGGACACCTGTGACTAATGGTGTGCCACAGGGATCGGTGCTGGGTCCATTGTTGTTTGTCATCTATATCAATCATCTGGATGGTAAAGTGGTTAACTGGATCAGCAAATTTGCACATAACACCAAGATAACATCTAGTGGATGGCGAGGAAGACTATCGAAGCTTGCAGCAGGATCTGAACCAGCTGGAAAAACGGACTGATGATGGCAGATGGAAGTTAATGCAGTCAAGTGTGAGGTGTTACACTCCGGGAGGGCCAACCAGGGTGGGACAGGTACGCCGAACTGTCGGCAGGGAGGAGTGCTGTCGAACAACGGAGTCTGGGAAAACTTATCCATCACTCATTGAGAGTGACGTCACAGGTAGGTAGGGTCATAAAGAAAGCTTTTGCCACAATGGCCTTCATAAATCAAAATACTGAGTACAGGAGCTGCACACAAAATGCTGGAGGAACTCAGCAGGCCAGACAGCATCTATGGAAAAGAGTAAACAGCCAATGTTGTAGGCTGAGACCCTTCATCAGGACTGGAAATGAAGAGAAGTCAGAGTAAGAAAGTGGGGGGAAGAGAGGAGGAAGAAGTACAAGATGGTAGATGATAGGTGAAACTGGGAGAGGGGGTGAAGTAAAGATTTGGGAAGTTGGTGAAAGAGATAAAGGGCTGGAGAAGGGGGAATCTGATAGAGGACAGAAGACCATGGAGGGAAGTGGAGGAGGAGCACCGCAAGGAGGTGATGGGCAGGCAAGGAGATATGGTGAGAGAGGGAAAAGGGAATGGGGAAAGTCGAAGGAGGGGTATCACTGGAGGTTTGAGAAGTCAATGTTCATGCCATCAGGTTGGAGGCTACCCAGTTGGAATATGAGGTGTTGCTCCTCCAACCTGATTGTGGCATTGCAGAAGGCCATGGATTGACATATGAGAATGGAAAGTAGTAATCGAAATGGGAGATCCCACTTTTTGCGGCAGATAGAGCGAAGGCGCTCGGAGAAGTAGGCTCCCAAGCTATGTCGGATCTCGTCGAAGGCCACGCTGGGAGCACCAGATACAGTAGATGGCCCCAAAGACTCACAGGTGAAGTGTCGCCTCTACTACTACTGTTACTGAGTACAGGAGATGGATGTTATGTTGAAGACGTTGGTGACACCTAACTTGGAGTATTGTATGCAGTTTTGGTAACCTACCTACAGGAAAGATGTAAATAAGGTTGAAAGAGTACAGAGAAAATTTACAAGGATGTTGCCAGGACTGGAGAACCTGAGTTATAAGGAAAGATTGAATAGGTTAGAATTATTCTCCAGAATGTGGAAGATTGAGAGGAGATTTGATAGAGGTATACAAAATCACGAGGGGTGATAGGATAAATGCAAGCAGGCTTTTTACACAGGTTGGGTGGGACTACAACAGGGGTCATGGTTTAAGGGTGAATTCCCTCCAGGCTCTTTAAGAAGCTGAGAGACCTCGGCCTTCACCCTGCCTTGTGCAGTTGGATCCTGGACTTCCTGTCAGATCACCGGCAGGTGGTAAGAGCGTGCTCTCTCACCTCTGCCCCCTACACAGGTGTCCCTCGGAGCTGTGTACTAAGCCCCCTCCTATAATCTCTTTACCCATGACCGTGTCGCCACCCACAGCTCCAATCTGCTAATTAAATTTGCTGAGGACACCACGCTGATTGACCTCATCTCAAATAATAATGAGGCAGCCTACAGAGAAGAAGTCACCACCCTGACACTGTGGTGTCAAGAAAACAACCTCTCCCTCAATGTTGTAAAAACAAAGGAGGTTGTTGCGGACTACAGATGTAATGGAGACAGGCGATGGATCTGGGGTTGAGAGGGTGAACAGCCTTAAGTTCCTGGAGGATCTCACGTGGTCTGCACCTCCCGGCTGTGTAGTGAAAAGGGGCCGGAAGGATCACTGGAGACTCGAGTCACTCCAACCACAATCTGTTCCAGCTGTTACCATCCAGGAAACGGTATGGCAGCATAAAAACCAGGACCAACAGGCTCCGGGACAGCTTCTTCCACCAGGCCATCAGACTGATTAATTCATGCTGATACAATTGTTATAATATATTTCTATGTTATATTTATTATAAATTACTATAAATTGCACATTTAGACTGGGACATAACGTAAAGATTTTTACTCCTCACATATATGAAGGATGTAAGTAACAAATTCAATTCAGGTGAAATGTTTAAGGGGAATATGTCCCTCCTCCTCCCCCTATTCCCTCTAACCCCTCCTCTGTCAACGTCCTCTTCCCCTCTACCCCTCCCCCTCTCCCTCCTCTACCCTTCCCCCTTCCTCCTGCCCTCCTCCCTCCCTCCATCCCCCTCTTCCACCCCACTCTGCCCTCCCCTCTGTCCACTCTATCTCCGCACCTCCCTTGTTCTGTGCACCTCTCGCACCCCTCTCCTGTGCTGAGACACCTTCAGACAGGGAGTGAAACACTGCATGCACCAAGAACAGGCCTGTGATGAAGCTAGTAGACACACAAAGGACTGGAAGGCTTGGCCTGTGGAGGGAGGAAGTGACAAGGGGGCTCTGCTTCTCCAGACCGTTCCACCTCAGTGTCCATTCCCCTGGGACAGGCCGCAGCAAACTAATGCACAGCAAGCTCCCACAAGGAGCAACCTGATTGGGCCAGATTTGGCACTGTGGTGAGGTGGGAGGTTGTCCGGTTCAGAACCCACAGTGAAGAATGAGGTAGTATCAATCCACAGTTTACAGGATGGTAGTGGGAATTAAAGTGTGTCGGACAGATGGAGCAGGGGAGAGTGGGAATAGTGACAGAGACTGGGAGGTGACGGGTGGATCAGGTGACGGGGAGTGATGGACAGACGGAGGAGGGGAGAGTGGGAATAGTGACAGAGACTGGGAAGTGACGGATGGATCAGGTGATGGACAGACAGAGCAGGGGAGAGTGGGAATAGTGACAGAGACTGGGAGGTGACGGGTGGATCAGGTGAGGGGGAGTGATGGACAGACGGAGGAGGGGAGAGTGGGAATAGTGACAGAGACTGGGAAGTGACGGATGGATCAGGTGAGGGGAGCGATGGACAGACAGAGCAGGGGAGAGTGGGAATAGTGACAGAGACTGGGAGGTGACGGTTGGATCCAGGTGAGGGGGAGTGATGGACAGACGGAGGAGGGGAGAGTGGGAATAGTGACAGAGACTGTGAGGTGACGGGTGGATCAGGTGAGGGGGAGTGATGGACAGATGGCGAGGGGAGACTGGGAATAGTGACAGAGACTGGGAGGTGACGGGTGGATTAGGTGAGGGGGAGTGATGGACAGACGGAGGAGGGGAGAGTGGGAATAGTGACAGAGACTGGGAGGTGACGGGTGGATCAGGTGAGGGGGAGTGATGGACAGACGGAGGAGGGGAGAGTGGGAATAGTGACAGAGACTGGGAGGTGACGGGTGGATCAGGTGAGGGGGAGTGATGGACAGACGGAGGAGGGGAGAGTGGGAATAGTAACAGAGACTGGGAGGTGACGGGTGGATCAGGTGAGGGGGAGTGATGGACAGACGGAGGAGGGGAGAGTGGGAATAGTGACAGAGACTGGGAGGTGACGGGTGGATCCAGGTGAGGGGGAGTGATGGACAGACGGAGGAGGGGAGAGTGGGAATAGTGACAGAGACTGAGAGGTGACGGGTGGATCAGGTGAGGGGGAGTGATGGACAGACGGAGGAGGGGAGACTGGGAATAGTGACAGAGACTGGGAGGTGACGGGTGGATCAGGTGAGGGGGAGTGATGGACAGACGGAGGAGGGGAGACTAGGAATAGTGACAGAGACTGGGAGGTGACGGGTGGATCAGGTGAGGGGGAGTGATGGACAGACGGAGGAGGGGAGACTGGGAATAGTGACAGAGACTGGGAGGTGACGGGTGGATCAGGTGAGGGGGAGTGATGGACAGACGGAGGAGGGGAGAGTGGGAATAGTGACAGAGACTGGGAGGTGACGGGTGGATCAGGTGAGGGGGAGTGATGGACAGACGGAGGAGGGGAGAGTGGGAATAGTGACAGAGACTGGGAGGTGACGGGTGGATCCAGGTGAGGGGGAGTGATGGACAGACGGAGGAGGGGAGACTGGGAATAGTGACAGAGACTGGGAGGTGACGGGTGGATCAGGTGAGGGGGAGTGATGGACAGACGGAGGAGGGGAGAGTGGGAATAGTGACAGAGACTGGGAGGTGACGGGTGGATCAAGTGACGGACAGACGGAGGAGGGGAGAGTGGGAATAGTGACAGAGACTGGGAGGTGACGGGTGGATCAGGTGAGGGGGAGTGACGGACAGACGGAGGAGGGGAGAGTGGGAATAGTGACAGAGACTGGGAGGTGACGGGTGGATCAGGTGAGGGGGAGTGATGGACAGACGGAGGAGGGGAGAGTGGGAATAGTGACAGAGACTGGGAGGTGACGGGTGGATCAGGTGAGGGGGAGTGATGGACAGACGGAGCAGGGGAGACTGGGAATAGTGACAGAGACTGGGAGGTGACGGGTGGATCAGGTGAGGGGGAGTGATGGACAGACGGAGGAGGGGAGACTGGGAATAGTGACAGAGACTGGGAGGTGACGGGTGGATCAGGTGAGGGGGAGTGATGGACAGACGGAGGAGGGGAGACTGGGAATAGTGACAGAGACTGGGAGGTGACGGGTGGATCAGGTGAGGGGGAGTGATGGACAGACGGAGGAGGGGAGAGTGGGAATAGTGACAGAGACTGGGAGGTGACGGGTGGATCAGGTGAGGGGGAGTGATGGACAGACGGAGGAGGGGAGACTGGGAATAGTGACAGAGACTGGGAGGTGACGGGTGGATCAGGTGAGGGGGAGTGATGGACAGATGGAGGAGGGGAGACTGGGAATAGTGACAGAGACTGGGAGGTGACGGGTGGATCAGGTGAGGGGGAGTGATGGACAGACGGAGGAGGGGAGACTGGGAATAGTGACGGAGACTGGGAGGTGACGGGTGGATCAGGTGAGGGGGAGTGACGGACAGACGGAGGAGGGGAGAGTGGAAATAGTAACAGAGACTGGGAGGTGACGGATGGATCAGGTGATGGACAGACAGAGCAGGGGAGAGTGGGAATAGTGACAGAGACTGGGTGGATCAGGTGAGGGGGAGTGATGGACAGACGGAGGAGGGGAGAGTGGGAATAGTGACAGAGACTGGGAAGTGACGGATGGATCAGGTGAGGGGAGCGATGGACAGACAGAGCAGGGGAGAGTGGGAATAGTGACAGAGACTGGGTGGATCAGGTGAGGGGGAGTGATGGACAGACGGAGGAGGGGAGAGTGGGAATAGTGACAGAGACTGTGAGGTGACGGGTGGATCAGGTGAGGGGAGCGATGGACAGACAGAGCAGGGGAGAGTGGGAATAGTGACAGAGACTGGGTGGATCAGGTGAGGGGGAGTGACGGACAGACGGAGGAGGGGAGAGTGGGAATAGTGACAGAGACTGGGAGGTGACGGGTGGATGATGTGAGGGGGAGAGATGGACAGACGGAAGAGGGGAGAGTGGGAATACTGACAGAGACTGGGAGGTGATGGGTGGATCAGGTGAGGGGGAGTGATGGACTTATGGAGGAGGGGAGAGTGGGAATAGTGACAGAGACTGGGAGGTGACGGGTGGATCCAGGTGAGGGGGAGTGACGGACAGACGGAGGAGGGGAGAGTGGGAATAGTGACAGAGACTGGGAGGTGACGGGTGGATCCAGGTGAGGGGGAGTGACGGACAGACGGAGGAGGGGAGAGTGGGAATAGTGACAGAGACTGGGAGGTGACGGGTGGATCAGGTGAGGGGGAGTGATGGACAGACGGAGGAGGGGAGAGTGGGAATAGTGACAGAGACTGGGAGGTGACGGGTGGATCCAGGTGAGGGGGAGTGATGGACAGACGGAGGAGGGGAGAGTGGGAATAGTGACAGAGACTGGGAGGTGACGGGTGGATCAGGTGAGGGGGAGTGATGGACAGACGGAGGAGGGGAGAGTGGGAATAGTGACAGAGACTGGGAGGTGACGGGTGGATCAGGTGAGGGGGAGTGATGGACAGACGGAGGAGGGGAGAGTGGGAATAGTGACAGAGACTGGGAGGTGACGGGTGGATCAGGTGAGGGGGAGTGATGGACAGACGGAGGAGGGGAGACTGGGAATAGTGACAGAGACTGGGAGGTGACGGGTGGATCAGGTGAGGGGGAGTGATGGACAGACGGAGGAGGGGAGAGTGGGAATAGTGACAGAGACTGGGAGGTGACGGGTGGATCAGGTGAGGGGGAGTGATGGACAGACGGAGGAGGGGAGAGTGGGAATAGTGACAGAGACTGGGAGGTGACGGGTGGATCAGGTGAGGGGGAGTGATGGACAGACGGAGGAGGGGAGAGTGGGAATAGTGACAGAGACTGGGAGGTGACGGGTGGATCAGGTGAGGGGGAGTGATGGACAGACGGAGGAGGGGAGAGTGGGAATAGTGACAGAGACTGGGAGGTGACAGGACTGGGAGGTGGATCAGGTGAGGGAGAGTGATGGACAGACGGAGGAGGGGAGAGTGGGAATAGTGACAGAGACTGGGAGGTGACGGGTGGATCAGGAGAGGGGGAGTGATGGACAGACGGAGGAGGGGAGAGTGGGAATAGTGACAGAGACTGGGAGGTGACGGGTAGATCAGGTGAGGGGGAGTGACGGACAGACGGAGGAGGGGAGAGTGGGAATAGTGACAGAGACTGGGAGGTGACGGGTGGATCCAGGTGAGGGGGAGTGACGGACGGACGGAGGAGGGGAGAGTGGGAATAGTGACAGAGACTGGGAGGTGACAGGTGGATCCAGGTGAGGGGGAGTGATGGACAGACGGAGGAGGGGAGAGTGGGAATAGTGACAGAGACTGGGAGGTGACGGGTGGATCCAGGTGAGGGGGGAGTGATGGACAGACGGAGGAGGGGAGAGTGGGAACAGTGACAGAGACTGGGAGGTGACGGGTGGATCAGGTGAGGGGGAGTGATGGACAGACGGAGGAGGGGAGAGTGGGAATAGTGACAGAGACTGGGAGGTGACGGGTGGATCAGGTGAGGGGGAGTGATGGACAGACGGAGGAGGGGAGAGTGGGAATAGTGACAGAGACACAGAGACTGGGAGGTGACGGGTGGATCCAGGTGAGGGGGAGTGATGGACAGACGGAGGAGGGGAGAGTGGGAATAGTGACAGAGACTGGGAGGTGACGGGTGGATCAGGTGAGGGGGAGTGATGGACAGACGGAGGAGGGGAGACTGGGAATAGTGACAGAGACTGGGAGGTGACGGGTGGATCAGGTGAGGGGGAGTGATGGACAGACGGAGGAGGGGAGACTGGGAATAGTGACAGAGACTGGGAGGTGACGGGTGGATCAGGTGAGGGGGAGTGATGGACAGACGGAGGAGGGGAGAGTGGGAATAGTGACAGAGACTGGGAGGTGACGGGTGGATCAGGTGAGGGGGAGTGATGGACAGACGGAGGAGGGGAGAGTGGGAATAGTGACAGAGACTGGGAGGTGACGGGTGGATCCAGGTGAGGGGGAGTGATGGACAGACGGAGCAGGGGAGACTGGGAATAGTGACAGAGACTGGGAGGTGACGGGTGGATCAGGTGACGGGGAGTGATGGACAGACGGAGGAGGGGAGAGTGGGAATAGTGACAGAGACTGGGAGGTGACGGGTGGATCAGGTGAGGGGGAGTGACGGACAGACGGAGGAGGGGAGAGTGGGAATAGTGACAGAGACTGGGAGGTGACGGGTGGATCAGGTGAGGGGGAGTGACGGACAGACGGAGGAGGGGAGAGTGGGAATAGTGACAGAGACTGGGAGGTGACGGGTGGATCAGGTGAGGGGGAGTGATGGACAGACGGAGGAGGGGAGAGTGGGAATAGTGACAGAGACTGGGAGGTGACGGGTGGATCAGGTGAGGGGGAGTGATGGACAGACGGAGCAGGGGAGACTGGGAATAGTGACAGAGACTGGGAGGTGACGGGTGGATCAGGTGAGGGGGAGTGACGGACAGACGGAGGAGGGGAGACTGGGAATAGTGACAGAGACTGGGAGGTGACGGGTGGATCAGGTGAGGGGGAGTGATGGACAGACGGAGGAGGGGAGACTGGGAATAGTGACAGAGACTGGGAGGTGACGGGTGGATCAGGTGAGGGGGAGTGATGGACAGACGGAGGAGGGGAGAGTGGGAATAGTGACAGAGACTGGGAGGTGACGGGTGGATCAGGTGAGGGGGAGTGATGGACAGACGGAGGAGGGGAGACTGGGAATAGTGACAGAGACTGGGAGGTGACGGGTGGATCAGGTGAGGGGGAGTGATGGACAGATGGAGGAGGGGAGACTGGGAATAGTGACAGAGACTGGGAGGTGACGGGTGGATCAGGTGAGGGGGAGTGATGGACAGACGGAGGAGGGGAGACTGGGAATAGTGACGGAGACTGGGAGGTGACGGGTGGATCAGGTGAGGGGGAGTGACGGACAGACGGAGGAGGGGAGAGTGGAAATAGTGACAGAGACTGGGAGGTGACGGATGGATCAGGTGATGGACAGACAGAGCAGGGGAGAGTGGGAATAGTGACAGAGACTGGGTGGATCAGGTGAGGGGGAGTGATGGACAGACGGAGGAGGGGAGAGTGGGAATAGTGACAGAGACTGGGAAGTGATGGATGGATCAGGTGAGGGAAGCGATGGACAGACAGAGCAGGGGAGAGTGGGAATAGTGACAGAGACTGAGAGGTGACGGGTGGATCAGGTGAGGGGGAGTGATGGACAGACGGAGGAGGGGAGAGTGGGAATAGTGACAGAGACTGGGAGGTGACGGGTGGATCAGGTGAGGGGAGCGATGGACAGACAGAGCAGGGGAGAGTGGGAATAGTGACAGAGACTGGGAGGTGACGGGTGGATCAGGTGAGGGGGAGTGACGGACAGACGGAGGAGGGGAGAGTGGGAATAGTGACAGAGACTGGGAGGTGACGGGTAGATCCAGGTGAGGGGGAGTGATGGACAGACGGAGGAGGGGAGAGTGGGAATAGTGACAGAGACTGGGAGGTGACGGGTGGATGATGTGAGGGGGAGAGATGGACAGACGGAAGAGGGGAGAGTGGGAATACTGACAGAGACTGGGAGGTGATGGGTGGATCAGGTGAGGGGGAGTGATGGACTTATGGAGGAGGGGAGAGTGGGAATAGTGACAGAGACTGGGAGGTGACGGGTGGATCCAGGTGAGGGGGAAGTGACGGACAGACGGAGGAGGGGAGAGTGGGAATAGTGACAGAGACTGGGAGGTGACGGGTGGATCCAGGTGAGGGGGAGTGACGGACAGACGGAGGAGGGGAGAGTGGGAATAGTGACAGAGACTGGGAGGTGACGGGTGGATCAGGTGAGGGGGAGTGATGGACAGACGGAGGAGGGGAGAGTGGGAATAGTGACAGAGACTGGGAGGTGACGGGTGGATCCAGGTGAGGGGGAGTGATGGACAGACGGAGGAGGGGAGAGTGGGAATAGTGACAGAGACTGAGAGGTGACGGGTGGATCAGGTGAGGGGGAGTGATGGACAGACGGAGGAGGGGAGAGTGGGAATAGTGACAGAGACTGGGAGGTGACGGGTGGATCAGGTGAGGGGGAGTGATGGACAGACGGAGGAGGGGAGACTGGGAATAGTGACAGAGACTGGGAGGTGACGGGTGGATCAGGTGAGGGGGAGTGATGGACAGACGGAGGAGGGGAGACTGGGAATAGTGACAGAGACTGGGAGGTGACGGGTGGATCAGGTGAGGGGGAGTGATGGACAGACGGAGGAGGGGAGAGTGGGAATAGTGACAGAGACTGGGAGGTGACGGGTGGATCAGGTGAGGGGGAGTGATGGACAGACGGAGGAGGGGAGAGTGGGAATAGTGACAGAGACTGGGAGGTGACGGGTGGATCAGGTGAGGGGGAGTGATGGACAGACGGAGGAGGGGAGAGTGGGAATAGTGACAGAGACTGGGAGGTGACGGGTGGATCAGGTGAGGGAGAGTGATGGACAGACGGAGGAGGGGAGAGTGGGAATAGTGACAGAGACTGGGAGGTGACGGGTGGATCCAGGAGAGGGGGAGTGATGGACAGACGGAGGAGGGGAGAGTGGGAATAGTGACAGAGACTGGGAGGTGACGGGTGGATCAGGTGAGGGGGAGTGACGGACAGACGGAGGAGGGGAGAGTGGGAATAGTGACAGAGACTGGGAGGTGACGGGTGGATCAGGTGAGGGGGAGTGACGGACAGACGGAGGAGGGGAGAGTGGGAATAGTGACAGAGACTGGGAGGTGACAGGTGGATCCAGGTGAGGGGGAGTGATGGACAGACGGAGGAGGGGAGAGTGGGAATAGTGACAGAGACTGGGAGGTGACGGGTGGATCCAGGTGAGGGGGAGTGATGGACAGACGGAGGAGGGGAGAGTGGGAATAGTGACAGAGACTGGGAGGTGACGGGTGGATCAGGTGAGGGGGAGTGATGGACAGACGGAGGAGGGGAGAGTGGGAATAGTGACAGGGACTGAGACTGGGAGGTGACGGGTGGATCCAGGTGAGGGGGAGTGATGGACAGACGAGGAGGGGAGAGTGGGAATAGTGACAGGGACTGGGAGGTGACGGGTGGATCAGGTGAGGGGGAGTGACGGACAGACGGAGGAGGGGAGAGTGGGAATAGTGACAGTGACTGGGTGGTGACGGGTGGATCAGGTGAGGGGGAGTGATGGACAGACGGAGGAGGGGAGAGTGGGAATAGTGACAGAGACTGGGAGGTGACGGGTGGATCAGGTGAGGGGGAGTGATGGACAGACGGAGGAGGGGAGACTGGGAATACTGACAGAGACTGGGAGGTGACGGGTGGATCAGGTGAGGGGGAGTGATGGACAGACGGAGGAGGGGAGAGTGGGAATAGTGACAGAGACTGGGAGGTGACGGGTGGATCCAGGTGAGGGGGAGTGATGGACAGACGGAGGAGGGGAGAGTGGGAATAGTGACAGAGACTGGGAGGTGACGGGTGGATCAGGTGAGGGGGAGTGATGGACAGATGGAGGAGGGGAGAGTGGGAATAGTGACAGAGACTGGGAGGTGACGGGTGGATCAGGTGAGGGGGAGTGACGGACAGACGGAGGAGGGGAGAGTGGGAATAGTGACAGAGACTGGGAGGTGACGGGTGGATCAGGTGAGGGGGAGTGATGGACAGACGGAGGAGGGGAGAGTGGGAATAGTGACAGAGACTGGGAGGTGACGGGTGGATCAGGTGAGGGGGAGTGATGGACAGACGGAGGAGGGGAGAGTGGGAATAGTGACAGAGACTGGGAGGTGACGGGTGGATCAGGTGAGGGGGAGTGATGGACAGACGGAGGAGGGGAGAGTGGGAATAGTGACAGAGACTGGGAGGTGACGGGTGGATCAGGTGAGGGGGAGTGATGGACAGACGGAGGAGGGGAG